>NW_026023138.1:17143-63020 GCF_019186545.1 Solanum stenotomum | reverse complement strand
GGGGCATTTCCATCAAATACATGATCTTTAAATAAACAAAGAAGACTCTGTGCTCTAAATTTCTAATGAGATCAGTAAATCAACAAATCGCCCAAACAATAATAAATCAACATGAAATGTAATTAAATACTGGTATGAAGTCACATATATAAAGATAAGTAAGTTACTGGTACCTTATGACATCCTGCTTGAATCTGATAATTTCTCTAATCATTTGCCAAAAATATGGATTCAAGACATTCTTCTTCTGTGCAAAAAAACTGGAGAATCCATTCCGGGTACCCCATTCGCAACCAAGGCCTTGGTCTAAGCTCACTGAGAATGACATGTCGGAGATCTCCATGTCAACTCCAAGGCTCTCAAAAAATTCCATCATGTTCGGATAAGTTACCTGTCAATTACACCATTTCAGCATCAACATATGTTGGTCATCTGAAAAGATGGGTTAATACAACTCTAGCTACAACCATTTCCAATTGAATGCCCAAAAGAAGAATACAAAGAGCAGATATGATCGGAATTCAATTGAACAAACAAATATACTCATAGAAACTCAAAATGATCGGATCAAAATTGAGTTCACGTTGAATATATACCTATTCAACTTTGTTTGACACGTCAATATGCATCAGAATGATAATCCCAGACCTAATGCCAACGCATATCAGCAAGTTTGATGTGTCCTACAGAATCTATAGAGCCGTGTCTTGTAAAGTCTAATGTGTTATCGATCACTCATATATCTTAGAGGCCATATATGGACATTTTAGAAAGTTTTGCCTTCCTTCTTCATTCTAGATTGCACTAGTAGAGCTTAATTTTATGATTTGCTCTAACACACATTATTGTTGTGATTCGCAGGCAATATGGTTTGTACTTGTGTGTCTGTGATGCAAAGGGCACCCACTAATCCCAGTGAGGTTGTTCCTGATGATGCTTCTGGTGGATTGCCAGTGGCTCTACGGAGTCGAGGCCGTCCCTTGAGGAACTTGACGGCTAAGAGAGTAGGAGAGCATATGCACCTCCACCCATGTCAGCTACCTACAGTTATAGTGCCACCTTCAAGTGGAATTGATAATGCAGCCAACCCTCTATAACAATATTTCACTATAACAAGCACATGTTTGTTGTAGAACCTATCTTACATGTTACATCATATTATATGTTTTCCACAACAGCACTTTGATATAGCAGCCAAAAAACATTGAAACAAACATTGTTGTTATAGAGAGATTTGACCGTATTTCATTATTCGTATTTACAATGCATGCACTTAATTTATAGCACGTTAGTGGTTATCAAATACATAAATAAGCTAAATGTTTCTATTTTAACTATCTTGATCATCGTATAGAATTACTCAAACACCCTCTAACAGTGGTTCGTGCTTACCCGATTGAAGACCATAAAACCAAGGTCAAGATCAATGTCATTCACGGTGACGGTCTTGGAATGGACACCGAGATAATTTTCCTTCTCATAAATTACAACTTCCACTCCAGATTTTGACAATTCATATGCAGAAATCAGTCCACTTATCCCTGCTCCCACCACTGCTACTTTCATTTTTTGTCACTTTGGCTTCAAAATTATAAACTGCAATAAAAATTAAAATCAGAAAAGGTAAAAGAACAAATGTTAAAAGTATTACTCCTGTATCACATGGACATGGTTAGTTTTACATTCACAAACCTTTTTGGATATTGCTGGAGTAGTTTTAAAGTTACCTGAAAATAATATTAATGGTGTCGATGATCAAATTTATAATGGTGACAAGTGTACTAAATTTGTAGGATTGATTTTACATATGGTCGCTCAACTAATAGTAATTATGTCCAAAATCAACTCTAAATTTGTATGGATATTGAAGAAAGGAAATGAAGTAATAGAGTACTAGCTATAGAGTATCCATATTTTGGTGGAAAATTTCTAGAGCTAGTTACCCCTAATTGCATGCCTAAATTACTTGCATGACAACCCCCAAGAAAGATTTATTCCGTGCATAGAAAAAAATACATTCTTATATATGACCTATTGCATTGAAAAGAGTAACTTAAAAAAATATAGAACATTTTTATACTTTTTTATAAGCATTTGGTATTCGGTATTTCTGACTCGACTAATCCAAATTTGCACTGCATATGACTCATTAGAGAGGGAACAACACTCCCTGCCAAGAATTCTCCATTTCTGAAACTTGAATCTGAGACTTCTAATTTACAGTGAAACTATCTCATCTCATATCTTTTGGTTGTCGCATTTATGCATTTCAAAATGTAGACCACATAAACTCTTGCCTAGTTTTCTTTTCCTCTTTAGTTTGCTTCCTCATACATGAAATATTAGTAGATAGCATCATGTTGAAATCCCATCATTAAAGAAACACACCTAACTTTAGAAATAATTGAGCATCTTAGTATGGCATCTATGGCTATACATTTACTCTTTTGTTTAGAAAATAAAGTCTTTTCAAGACTACATAAATTACTTTTCTCTTAGTGTTAGTGCACTATTTGAGATAGTATGTGTCGGGGTGTCCTATCCGGATGTCACAAAAATTTAGTAACGTGTTTTTCTTAAAAGACTTTCTGTGATCGATTAGAAGATGACCTCGAGCATTATTATCTTTGGGGAGGGTAGAATGTAGGCAAACCTTACAACAACAGCAACATACCCAATAAAATCCCACAAGTGACGTATAGGGAGTGTAGAATGTATGCAGACCTTATCACTACCTCGTGGAGGTAGAGAGGTTGGCTCATTATTATCTTTGTATCATTGTTGAAATACGTACAAAACAACAGTATAATCATCGTAAAGAACTCAAAATGACCCCTTAAAAGAAAATATGGTTGAATATGAGATTCTAGCTTTACAACAAAGACTCAACACTAATATGAAATCAACATTAATTATCAACTCCCTAATTGATGAGTTAATAATGATGGCCAAAAAAGTCAATCATACTAATGACAATGTTCACAGGTCTAAGACATACCCCTAATTGGCATGTGCTAAATTACTGGAATGAGAACTCCTAAGAAAGATGATTGTGTGAGTGGACGATTTTATTCCCCTCTGTATTTTAAAATTAATAATAATTATTTTAAGTCTGACTTTATAAGGAAATAGATGAAACAGTTCAAAATTTAAAATATGCATGTATTATATATTTAGAAAATACAAAGCCCATATGAAAGTCTTCTGGTTGATTAAAAGAAAATTATAAAAGTAAAAAAAAGTACATAATATTGAGTACTTCACATTAGAAAATTTCATTTCTAAAAGTTAAAAATTAAATTTTAAAAAATGCTAACATTATAACTTATTTGACTCGTTACTCAACTATTAGCATCTTTTCTAACTACCTTGCACCTAACATGTTGTACTCATATCTTTGTTCATATTCAATGTGGAACTACGGGTGGGGGCAAAAACTTTTGGCTTTTAATCTTGAAGGTTTGCTCATGGGACAAGTGGGGTAAGAGTTTATAACTACCCACTTTCAAGGTCATCGGGTGTAGGAGCTACAAGCCCATCTATGGGTTTGGCAGAACTCAAAAGCTTTGGCATAAATCTTGTATTTGTGTTTTAAAATCCACTTAAAATGTATACACAATTTATTTAGAACTCAATAAGTTCTACTTTCTAAAATGCAATATTTATAGCCTCAAAATCTTAGATCCGCCTCTATGTGCAACACCATTGATCTCCACCCTCAATAAAAGCTTATATATGTTTGTAGTCAGCACACTCTCCTTTTGGAGTCACACTATTTCTGTCTTTTTACTTCCATAATATAATCTCCTTTTAGGTTATGAATTGCACCTTCTCTATCTTGGTTTTGATATCACTTCACTTAACATGCTACTATTTTCGTCCCACATTATGTGACACTCTTTTTTTATAGGCATAATACATAAATATACCCTTTAACTTAGCCTCATTTTACATTTATGTCATCCAACTTTGAGTGTGCACAAATAGACACTTAAACTTGTATAAAGTTGAACAAATAAACACGCGTCACAATACACGTAGGACACCACGTAGGACATAAATTTCCATGTAGGATGCTATGTAGGACGTTTGTGTCTATTTGTTCAATTTTACACAAGTTTAAGTGTCTACTTGTGCACACCCAAAGTTGGAGGACATAAATGTGAAATGAGACCAAGTTAAATGGCATATTTATGTATTATGCCTTTTTTATAAGAATGACACGTTTATATATTTAGTTACAACTTAACTTTAAAATATTTAGTTTACCTTTAATGACATGTTAAGATGTTTTATAGCCACAAAAATGCCTACAAGTTTTATAGGGAATGTTGGATAACACCAACATCTTGCCTATAGCAAGGCCCATGAGGGGGTTGGCGTGGCCCGAGTCGGCGTCATGATTGAACATGGTGATTGCTTAGTGGATTTAATTAAGAAATAATGTTACGCCCTTGCTATCAGCTATAGCTATACTTTTTGGCATGATGGTAAACACTTGATCCTTACAAGTGGTATCAGAGTCAAGGTCATGGTTTCGATTCAGGTGTTGGGAGGGGGGTTGTTGGGTAACGTCAACATCCTACCAATGGAAAGGCCTGTGAGGGGGTTGGGGTGGCCCGGGTTGGAGCAACGATCGAACATGGTGGGTGGCCCGGGTCAGAGCAATGGTTGAACATGGCGCTTACTTGGTCAAGAAATAAAGTTGCGCCCTTGCTAGCGGCTATAGTTTTTGGCATGATGGTAAGCCCTTGAACTTAACAAAATACATTTTGTATTTCAATATTATTAATTGAATAACTCTTATTAGGTTATTGAAAAAAGTTAATACAACACAGTCCAAGAGAATCAAATAATTAAGCATGAGCCAATGACACATATTTGATTATGTCTTTCATGCTGTTTTAAGGAACTGATGACAGTTCCAACAAAATATTCCAAACGAAGGAACTCTAATAAGATGAAGGCACACCATTGTAAGGATCACCAAATGCTGCAACATTGCCTGGCCTTGAAAATACAATCTACGAAGTATAAGCACCACTTGAGTTGTTTTACTTCTCAAATTTGGTGAAACAATTTCAGGATTTCTTGTAAAAAGATGGAATAACTGCATGTATGTATTTACTGTTGACGACATAATTTGATAAATAAAAGTCTGTCCACTGCAACTGCTTAAGTTTATAAATGAAGTAGTTCACATAATTCTACATGACACAGACAGAGTTCGAGTTTCACCACTACCTTTCACACACACAAAAAAGCAAGAAAGCTTTTCGAATAAACATGAAGAGTGGCATGTTAAAAGTATATGCAAGTGAACAAACATATTTACATTATTTCATTCGTTGCTACCTAAGCACCATCCACATACAGCGCCTCCTACTATACACGATGATTATATGTCATCGATATAGTGAGTTTGCCCTAGAAAATATTTTCAAAGATTTCTCACCATACCTGATAATCTCCTGCTGTGCACGTTTTGAATCCAGCAGCACAGTAGTCAAAGTAGTACTCCCATGTCCTGATGAACTTATTATCAAATCCCAAAGCACAAATTTGGCTAGTGACAAAGAGTTATCAATAGTCAAGTATCAGCATTTAGAACAGATCAAGCTACAAATGATTTCAGAGAGAAACAGTTTTAACTCAGTATAGAAGGCTGTGGACTTATTTTGGTTTTGTTACCTTTTGTTTTTACAGGAAGTTTTTTCGCCAATATCTCAGTGTCTGGTAGTAATGAATTCCTATCTCTTCCGGGTGCACTACACTGCATTTATATCATTTATCAAATTCTTTTGAAAGATTGGCAAGCATGCCAGTGCGAAATTACTAAATAAACTCTTTGTTACCAGAGTCTGGATGCAACACTCATGGCTGATGTTACTTGACTTAGTGAAGGCACACATCCTCCTGGGAATATATACTCTCTCATGAAGTCTATACTCTGCCTGTGACTGTCATACCTCTTGTCTGGTATTGAAATGAACTAGGGAAAGCCCATACTTGTAAATATCAGTACAAAGAATTAAGTGCAAGACAAAAGTGAAAGAAATAGATGGGAAAAATATAACAAAGTGGAAAATGAGGATGGTTAATGAATGTCGTGTTGGAAGAAGAAAAGCCTTCCTTAGATTTTTGTGAGACAAATTATCTTAGTTCATACATTAGGAAATTAATTTAAGTATACATGTATTAATTTGTTCATGAAAATAGAGAAGAGGCAAAAGTTTAGTATTAAATCAAGGTACATGTAATTTACTAGATACTATAAAGAAGAATGCTTTCATTCACTTGTTTTCAAGAGAATTTGAGTGATTTAAGAGTGCTACCTCTCTCCTAATTTTCTAACAAAGAAACAACAAAGTGAAGACAAAAACACCAATAGATATGCACCCAAAGTTGTGGCCTAGTGGTCAATAAGGTGGGTGCAAATATTAGGTAATTTCTTCATCTTCATCAAATTTGGTTTTACCTAGAAAAAGACCATTTTAACCACATAAAGTGGCAGGGTTTATACAATTAACAAATTACCCTTAAGCCTGTCCATTTTCCAACAGCACAGAGAACTCTTGCAAGAAGCCAAAAGATAAAACAGGCTACACCTTCTTCAGTTGTTGTTACAGAATTTACTTCACAACCAGTTCTTATTTGACAGCCTCTCTTCTCCAGCTCCTCCTTAACATGCATTAGATGCTTCCATCAGATCACTCTCAATGATGATACATGCTTAACTTAACAAATCACAGAAGATAGTGAAAAATGGTAATTGCCTGAAGTTCTCCTCAGGGAAATGGTAAGAACTTTAGAAGTATCTATGAATAAAAAATCACCTTGTTTATATGTGATCGCCATCTTACAGTGAGCAATTGAGGGAGACCAAAGAGCTGTAAACAAAAAAATAAAAGCACCCTTAGGCACAAGGGCAATAAAATGAGTAAATTAAGCATTCAAATTCAGTATTTGCATGCACCACATTCAACAATTGACTATAATCAACACACAAAATGTGCTACTTGAACAGTAGATAAGAGAAAAAAACCTGCAGAAGATGGTGGTCGTGAAAGAATGAAAGAATGTAATAAGCAGAACAGCTCAGTACTCCTGCTAAGGGACAGGTCCAGATTGAAGCACATATTGCAATATGTGGGACATATATGTGTATCGTTACAGAAAGGAAACCTTGTTGAATGAACAAAAAGGCCAATACAAGTATCAAAATCAATAATAAGGACAAACAGCAGTGTCACCAGATAAGCCATCTGAAATAGCTCCGAATAGCCATGTGACTCAATAAATTCCCCTAATGTTTCCTTGCGATCAATGTCAGGGTTGTTGTCCAGTTCTTCAAGGTAACTTCAATGCAGTGAGAAACATGTTCATGACCAAATAAACTTCATTAAAGATAGCTCTTTTGCTTAACACATAAATAAAGTAAGTGCACAAAACAGAACAATTTAGTCCATTTCCATCAAACGGCTCAAACAATAACAAAAGTCACATATATATAAGGATAATAAATAAGTTATTGATACCTTATGACATCCTGCTTGAATCTGCTAATTTCTCTAATCATTTGCCAAAAATACGGATTCAATACATTCTTCTTCTGTACAAACAAACTAGCGAATCCATTTCGAGTACCCCATTAGCAACCACGGCCTTGGTCTAAGCTCACTGAGAATGACATATCAGACACCTCCATATCAACTCCAAGGCACTCAAAAAATTCGATCATGTTTGAATAAGTTACCTGTCAAATACACACCGTTTCAGCATCCACATATGTTGTTGGGGTTAAAACAACTCTAGCTACAAGCATTTCCAATTACCGCCCTAAATTCCGATCGCCTAAGTGAAATTTCACCCAAATTTTTCGAGTTGAAAGTTTTCAGCTGTGATTGAGTTGTTACAAGAACCAGCAAAAGAGTTCATTCACAATGTTAACAATGGTGGCCGGAGCTTCTCTTTTTCTCACTTCTGTCAACTTTTCGCCGAAGAGTCGCGGATTTTGTTGTTGCAGAGCAATTGAGACTGTTCGGATGTACGAATTTTAACTATTTTTACTCTCTCTGTCCCTCCGAAACTCAATTCGACTAATTTTGTAAGTTGATTATATTAAATTGATTAGATATAAGAATTTAAATATTCAAAAATTATACAAAAAGTATTATAAATTATAATTTTTTATATATCTATATGATAAAATAAATACATTATAAAATGTTAATCAGTTCTTATTATTTGATTCTTAAAAAGGAAATCATGACAACTAAAAATTGACTTTTTTTTGTATTAAATTTACTATTTAAAATGATTTTTAAAATTAATGAACTCTGAAATTCAATAGAAAATGTGCTTCTCTCGTTGTGTTGTTGTTAATGAAGAGTATATCCGCTTCAAATTAAAAGGTTATGAACATATGGATCTTTTTTATCTTTTATAATTTCAACGATTTAGATATATGTTATCGAACTTTGAGAAAAGGTTATTTATGTTTAAACATTTGGCTCATCTATATCATTTTTGTTTGAGAAAAGATTCATTCATATCATTATTTATTAACTGAAATGGCAAAGATGTCAAACTTTTAATGGATGACATAAATGAGTATTTTCTCAAAGTTTGACATAATTTGAGCTTTTCTCGCTTAAAAATGATTTAATTAATAACGTGATCGAAAATCATAATTGACCACGTGTAAAAAAATGATTTTTTAAAATTGGAACTGTTTGCAGTTAACAAATAATAACATAAATGAGTTTATTCCCAAACAAAAATGGATAAGTCAAACTTTTAACGAATGACATTGATGAGCCTTCTCTCAAAGTCTATGGTAATATATGAGTTTTTTCTCAAAGTTCAATAGCATATTTGAATCTTTTCCCTAATTTCAATAGCTAGCTATTTCTTATTAGCTAGGCACTAGTTTGATATATCATTTAGTCATAATAACGGTATAAATTTGGATATCGTATATAACATGATGATGTAGAAGTTTAAATAATAATTCAAATCATATTTTTAAATATAATTACGTTGTATAACAAGATTTTCTAAACAGAGATAGGAAAAGGGCAAAAAAAAAAATAGCCTTTAACATATTAAAAATGACTTAAATTTACCATCTTTCACTTATTGAGTCCCAATTATATTGTCCGTAGTGAAACCCAATTTTCAAATAAATTTTACTAAATTGTGCTTAGCTAAGGATTTATCCAAGTATTTAACCTTAATAATTTGTGCATAGTAAGGCATAAATCACGTGTTCTGATGAGAGGAAGTTGTACCGATGATAAGCATTCCTCACTTTCAATTCAAAAATTATAAGTTTGAATCACCAAGAAAACAAAAGGGGTGAGAGCTCCTAAATTAGGGGGGAAACACGTATTCTTAGCCAAATATCTTATTAGGCGTATTACAATACATACACTTAGATTATGAGAACTTTAGTATTTATCAAATATGCAAATAAATAGGGAAAAAATGTTTATAGTTTCTATTCCAACTCGCTTACTCTATTGAAATTAAACTAACATTTTCTTTCGTACCGAACACAACCTGTATATATACTTACTCGATTGAAGACCATAAATTCAAGATCAAGATTGACGCCATCGACGGTGACGGTGTTAGCATGGCTCCCACCACTGCTACTTTCATTTTTATAACTTTATACTATATATAATTGACTTCAACTTTACAACTGGAATAACAATTAAGATTAGAAATATTGCTGGAGTTTTGAATTAAATTGAATGAAAACACTGGTGTTGAGGATTAAATAATTTATAATGGTGACAAGCTTACTAAATTTGTAAGCATATTGAAGAAAGGAAATCATGAAGTGATCGATCATAGAGTAATACTACTCCCATTGATCGGACGACTTTATTTGTCACATTTTTAATTATTTGAAATGTTAATCTATCTTTAACAAGTATTATTTTTTAGTCTTTCTTTAATAAATAAAAAGAGAGTTAATCTAAACAATCACTTAGAATATGTGTATGTGCTTTTCACCTAGATTTATTATGTTAATTAGAGCTTGATTGACATTGTTGTTGGAAGGCCAAAAACACCTTCTTCTTCTTCTTCTTCTTTTTTTGAAAAATAAGGCGTTTGACAAATCAATAAAACTACTTTTGAGTGGATCAGAAGCAATTTTTCTATTGTTGGGAACAGAAAATTATTTTTTTTCAAGATCAAAATATCCCTATCATATATACAAATTTATCAATATATCCCTTATATTTATTTATTTATTTTTGTGATGGGTTTAATTTGTGAAATAATTTTAAATTTATTTTGCTTGATATTTTTAATTATATTTAAATCATCATATTAATATTGTATCAATATTTAATTTTTTTATTCATCTATGTGTAATATTGATTGAAAATTTGAATATGTGCATTTTAATTTAATAAAAAAATAAAAATTTAATTAAAAATTTTACAATAAATATTTAAAATAATTTCTGTATCTGATTTCTTAAAATGTCTACTCTTTAGATCATTTATTTTTAGTAAAGTAAAGTAGTTCGAAAGAAGTAGCTATAGAATTTCCTTTTAATATTTTGTGGAAAATTTGTAAAGCTATATATTAGGGAGGGTACTATATATGTCCATCCCCTAATTGGCATGACTTAATTACTTGCATGACAACTCCCTAGATAGATCATTTGCTAATTTGCTTATGAATAATTCACCTATTTTTATATCTAAAATATCAATGAGTAGAATCAATTTTGCCTAACCACTTGAATGTAGGTGTTATTTGCAACTGGTAATTACTCCCTCCATTCCTTTTTATATGTCACCTTTTTAGATTTTACTTGTATTAAGAAAGTAAGTAAGTTACAATTCGAACCTTATTTAATATTTTTTTAGTCAACGTTTCAATAAATGATAAATAAATTCATCTTTTATTTTTAAGAAATTTTCTTTTTCAAAATTAGATTTTATAGAGTAATGCAATGGTGAGAGTAATTAATCAGTATATGAAGTAATTACAATGACTATTAATTACTTATTAGTTTTCCTAGGTTGATCAAATATCTATTTTCAAAACTAATTAACTATCAAAAGTATAATAATTTTCTTATTGTAATTTATGCATTGATTTTATAAAATGACAAGTATTATGAACCAATTATTTATAATAAGGATGATATATAAAAAGAAACGTATAGAGTAACAATTTCGACCAAAAGGGGGGGGGGGGGGGGGGGGGGGGATGAGTTAAGAATGAGTTGGTTCATACTAATTAATTCCTTCGTTCCACATAAAAAAATTATAAATAAAAAATATTTTATTTATTAATTTATCCTTAAATAAAATATCTGGCTAAAGTACTCAAATGTCTGGCTAAATTATATCTATTTTGAGAAAACTTATTTAATGAAAGTATATTTAGATAGTATATACCTAAAAAAAATGATGAGTTAAGAATGAGTTGGTTCATACTAATTAATTCCTTCGTTCCACATTAGTTGTTACATTTTCTTTTTATACGTTTAAAAAAAATATATAAATAAAAAATATTTTATTTATTAATTTATCCTTAACTCTTTTAAATGAAACTAATATTGTTTACCTTCAAAAACAATTAAATTTAACTACTCAAATGTCTGGCTACATTATATCTATTTTGAGAAAACGTATTTAATGAAAGTAGATTTAGATAGTATATACCTAAAAAAAATTGGAACGGCTCCCCTCCATCACCCCTTCCCTCCATTTCGTCAAGTGCACGTCTAGATTAGAGACATGTGTCATATTTAAAGTTTAAAGGTCAAGATTATATCATATGAATAAATATCATAACCATAGTTAAGTCAACTAATTTTAAAAAATTACTCTCCACATTTGGTAAGAATTACAATATATTCCATATAAAATTTGATATTTATTAATATCTTTAATTTCATCTTATATTTTTAATTTATAATTTAATATTTACATACAAAATTATAATATGAAATTAATGATTATAACTCAAAAGCCATTCAATTATTGATATTTTACTTAGAAAGTCACTCAACTATTGACTTTTCACTTAAAAATCACCCAATCAATTTAAATATTTTTTTTTCATTAAATTTTGTTGAAATCTAATTTTATTTTAAACTATTTTTATAAGAAATAAGAAGATATCTATTTTATTTATCTTACTAATCCACTCCAATTATTTAATTATATATATATTTTTTTAAAACGTACTATAGCAATAGACAAAAAAAAATCATTTTCCATTCTAGCAAATGTTTAGTAGAATTAAATAAGCTGAAAAATGATCCCAAAAAAAAAGGAGAACATTGGAATTGATCAGAAGTAATTAAAAGAACGAAGAATAGCAATCTTTTATTATTTAAAAATAATTGGTTTAAAAATAAAAATTTACAATTTAATATTTAAATACAAAAATATAATATGAAATTAGTGATATTAATAAATATCAAATTTTGTATAGAATATATTGTAATCCTTATCAAATTTGGAGAGTAATTTTCTAAAATTAGTTGACTTAACTATGGCTATGATATTTGTTCATATAATATAATCTTAACCTTTAAATTTTAAATATGACACATGTCTCTAATCTAGACGTGCACTTGACGAAATGGAGGGAAGGGGTAATGGAGGGGAGCCGGATCCAAAAAATTCATGGTCAAGACTGTAACCATTCGTCAAGTATGTACTTTTATATGTTCTAGAAAAGAAATATGAATCGTCAAAATTAAAAATAATTTAATAAAATAAGATAAAACATACTGATTTATTTTCTTTACTATTTTTAAAAAAATATTAAGACTGTGATCCCCTACCTCATTTTCCCTTAGACCTACCCTCATATTTAATAAAAATAAATAAAATGTTTATAGGTCCATCCTCTAATTGGAATGAGCTAAATTCTTGGATGGGAACTCGATCTTAAGAAGGATTAATCTCGTATCAAAAATAGATATTTTATTTTTCTTTTTAATGAAAAAAATAGATAATTTTATTATGTTTTTTTTTTCTTCTTTCTAGCCTTAATATTAAATAATTATATAAAGTAGTAAGTCAAGTTCAAAGTTCCAAAGTATAATTAATAAGATGAGTTTAGTTAAATACATATCTAATAAAAGTTTTTCTAAGAGATATGTCAAGTCAAGTAATATGAAATTGAAGTAGTACATAATGTCGAGTACTTTACGTTTCAAAAATTCATTTCTAAGTGGAGAGCTATTTTTTACCAATAAAGTAAAGTTTCAGTTAACCAATTAACTGTACTATTAAGATTAACAGAGACGTATCCAAAATTTCAAGAGAATAAGTGTACTATTACGAAAAAGTGGATCAAAGATATAAATTTGACGGATTTTACCTTTAGATTCTTATCATTGAAGCTGTTAAACTTTTAAAATTAATTCTTATATATTCAAATAATAGTTATATATGTGAGTTATATTTTTTAAAATGCGATATTTATAACCTCAAAACCTTAGCTCCTCCTCCGCGTGCAACACTATTGATCTCCACCCTCAAGAAAAGTTTATGTTAGTAAATTGTAATCAACATACTCTCCTTTAGGAGTCACAATTTTTCTTCCCATAATATACTCTCCTTTTAGATTATGAAGCTCCTCCTCTATCTTGGTTTTCATATCACTTCACTTAACATGTTAATCCCTTTGTCTCATTTTATGCGTCACTCTTTTTTTATTAGTCAATCTCAAGAATGATACATTTATATGTTTAGTAACAATTGAACTGATTTATTTGCAAAGACAAAGTTACGATATATAATCCAATTAAAGGAACTCTAATAAGCTGAAGGCATGGTAACATTGTAAGGATCACCAAATGTTGCAACATTGCCTGGCCTTGAAAATACAACCTACAAAGGTAAGAAGCACCACTTGATCAGTTGTTTACTTCTCAAATTTGGTGAAACAGTTTCAACATTCATAGTAAAAAAAATGGAATATACCTGATAATCTCCTAGTGTGCGTGTTTTGAATCCAGCAGCACAGTAGTCAAAGTAGTACTCCCATGTCCTGATGAACTTGTCATCAAATCCCAAAGCTTGAATTTGGCTAGTGACAATGTTATTGATAGTCAAGTATCAGCAGTTAGAACTGATCAAGCTACAAATGATTCATGAAGAAATCGAGTTTACTCATCATAGAAGGCTAGCTGTGGACTTATATTGGCTTTGTTACCTTTTGTTATTCAGGAAGTTTTTTCGCCAACATCTCAGTGTTTGATAGTAATGAACTCCTATATCTTCCAGGTGCACTACACTGCATTTTTATCATATATCAAACACTTCTGAAAGATTGACAAGCACGTATGCTAGTGCAAAATCACAAAATCAAGTACTCTTTGTTACCATAGTCTGGATGTAGAAGCCATGGCTGATGTTACTCGACTTAATGCAGGCAAGCATCCACCTGGGAATATATACTCGTTTATGAAGCCTGCGCTGTGCCTGTATTCGTCATACATCGGGTCTGGCATTGAAACGAACTAAAGAAAGCCAGCACTTGTAGAAATCAGTACAAAGGAACAAGTGCAAGAAATGATATTATCTTAGTTCTTGTATTAGCAAGAGAATTTGAGTGATTTGAGAGTGCTCCTTCTCTCTTAATTTTCTAACAATTGAGCGAAAAAAGTGAACAAAGATTAAACTTTGATTCATTACCTGCAGAACTAGAAGCCCATCTTCTGTCAATGCTGACTCACAACAACTAAAGAATTCCCCTATGAACTCATGACCAACATGTTCTAACACCTCGCTGAAAATGATTATTAGTACAATTATAACACTGGCTCGACATGTAATGTGTAATACAATATGTACAAATGTTGATGGATAAAAGCTCACCATACTATAATCCTGTCATATTTGTCCTGATTTGGCATTTGGCGATAGTCACATAGGACAAGTGTAATTTGATCCTGTGGAAAAATTCACTGAATTGAAATAATAATCGATACACTAGCTCTAAAATTACCCAAATTTGGCTTCAAGTCTTAAGCAGATCAGATTGTCTCCTTGCTAATCGTATGTTAGCATGTTCAGGAGCTCTTTATAATTTGCCTCAGTTTATAGCAATTGTACTGTCATACAAGCTTCATAGACATTGTAAGCAATATACCTGAAGACCCGCTTGCTCAACTCTCAATTGTGCATACTCCAGTTGCTGCTCGGAGAGTGTTATACCAGTATATTTACATCCTGTTTGCTTGACAACTTCCACGGCAAAACCTCCCCATCCAAATCCAATCTCTAAAATGTGATGTTCTTTGCTAATTTTTGCCTAAATAGAATAGAAGCAGAATCAAATTTATGTAGAAATTGGTGACGACTTTTACTTAGTTGATGACTTACCTTTTCAATGAGAACAAACATCTTTCTCATCTGTGCAACTTTAAGATCTTCATCCTCACTCTACAAAAAATAAAAAAGAAAATTGGATAACCATGGAATGAGATTAGAGAACAGGACGGAAACGTGGTGAAACATAAATAAGAAAAAAGTGGCAAGCATTTAAAAGTTTGAGAGATAACCTTGAATATTGCACATGAGTATGTCATTGTCTCATCCAGAAAGAGTGAGAAGAGTTCATTACTCTGGAAAAACCAATTAACACCACAATGCTTAACATATATTCAATGTAAGCCCATTTTACAAAATAGCAACTGGAAAAATATGGCCAGGATTTAGTACTTCAATTACCAGGTCATAATGACGAGAGATATTCCAACGAGCCTGAGTAAGGGTGTTTCGATTTGAAACATGTCAAAAGAAATATTTTGCAGATGACAGTGCTGCTGTAAAATGCAGTGGTGTCCACCAGCCTCCAGATCTACACGAAGTGATGACCAACTTTAACATATGAACAGAAGTTTGTGTTTCTTGATCTCAGTCAGTAAACTATTTTACCTCTTGGCAGATTCTTTCAAATCTCTGTTGGCAATAAATATCTGCAAAAAAACAATGAAGCTAAGAACCCGACAAAAACTATTCACAAATATATCGAGTCATTCCTCACCATGATAAGATTAAGAAGACCTTCATGCTTATCAACGAAAGAGAAATCCCCATGAATAAAGGCATCAGCAAGGCCTATGTCAGCTTGAGTTGCAACCTGTAAGATGTTACAGAATTTATCAAAATTGAGAAACTTTTCATAATTGTTTTGGGTGTAATTTTTTGAGAAATTCCAATTTACCTTCCAGTAAAACTGCATACTATGAACTCTAAGAGAAATTTTCAGTGAGCATTTACTCTCTATGCCTTGGAAGGTGAAAATTGTACCTCCTTCTTCCAACAAGCTATATACCAAAACATATAACGATACTATCCAGATATCTTTAATTATCAGAAAAGAAACTCAAAAATCTCCGAGCAATAAATTACTATCATCACTCACATTATGCATCCTGTTTGAATGTAACTTTTGAAAAATCTAGTAACAACGAGGAGTGCTCCAGTTTCAGGCCAGGTTGGTGCCATATGCTTAGGGTTATCTAAAATACCAGAATTCCTTCTAAGCATGCCATCTGCAGCAACCACACCCGCCTGAGGATTACCAAAAGGTAGACAATCATCCAAATGAGACCAGAGGAGCAACAAAAGCTGGAAATCTATTGAGCATAAGGTGATATTCCAAATTGTTTTCAGAGTAAAGTGATATTTAAAGTTAAATCTGTTGAGCTTTTATTAGCAGTAGCACTACCTTTAGTCCATTCGCATGGAAGCCATATCCTGAAAGTATTGAAACAAAAATAAGCAGTGAAACACAAGGCGGAAAATAAAGTTTGTACACTAAAAGAAAGCTAAGACTAAAATCAGAACAACTCAAGCTACAAGTGTTACCAGTAGGTTTCCTTTAACCTTATGTGGAAGCAAGGCAATGACTAAACCTATACACTAGCTAGGCTGTTGTGATCAGTTGCTTGAATCAAGTTAAAATGGAAAGAATGAAGAGTCAGAAATGAATGAAGCATTCTTTGAAAAAAGAGTAAATAGAAACGTAGTCATTTCATCTGTGAAGAGTCAGAATAATCTCTTAACAGATTCAAACTTATAAACTGCAATTTCCAGGACTAATGTAGAGAACTATAAAAAGTCTAGAGAAAGACACTTTATTGTTTCATACTGTGGGTTCTGCAAATAATTTAAATGACAATAGTAAGTGGTGCAAATTGCAAAATCCTTCAAGTTGCAGTTAAAGGAACTGGTTCTGTAAATTCAACATAGTTGAAGTCTAATAGCTGACTATGCACGATAGCAGGTTACAAAGGAACATTTATCTTGAAACAACTCTCCATAAAAAGAGATCTATACCTTGATATCCTCCACAAAACCATATTCCTCTCTTCCCTTGGATTTGATGTAGCTCACATGAAGCTTTTGATGCAGCAACTGATGGGACTGGGTAGCGTGTTGTCCACTTAAGCAATGTATGCTCTGGTGAGTGAGGAGGATCAACCGTTACTAGATAAGGCAGCTTTGAGTCACCAAGATTCTGTAAATTTAGATAGCTCATAAATTAAGAGAGCAGTTACAAGAGAAAAGACTCTCCACTGAAGAGCATTATCTTCTACTTTCTATAGAATGTCCTAAAAATCACTGGATAACACACCTGGATTATATTGAGCCAATATGTCACACATCCTCTATTATTCATGGTTCCAAGAAAGTTACAAGCACTCCATGTTGTCGGGTTGTGAGGCAGGAATGTTTTGTCACAATGAAGGAAAACATCACTGTCACAGAGGAAGAGAAAATGATTTTTCCTTTTAACATCACAAATCTTGTTAAGACTATGGTATAATCCACCAACTCCCTTCTTTTCAACCATTCAGCAAGATAAGTCGTGCTTGTGGGTAGAATTCTATAAGGTGAAATGACCAAGTATATTAATCTTTGCCTCCAGTACAATTTTCATATTAGCTCAGAAATCTGGTAGCTGGTTGTATCTGTTAATTGACTAAAACCAGCCACCATTTAAACATGCATTTAATTTGCACTTCACCGCACCACTAACAGAGAATACAAATATAAAAGTAAATTAAAGAGGAAGATAAACAACATAAGTGACGTCAGTATATGGATAAAAATCCAAAAATATAAAAGTAGATTAAAGAGGAACGAAAGCCAAGGTATTCAAATAAAGGAGATGAAAGTACCTATCGACATAATGGAAAGCACCCAGTATTCTTGTTTCATCGCATGTTGCCTCTTTGCCTAACATTTTCAGAGTACTTGGAGCATCTGCAGCCATGATGCATCCATCAAATACTTCTTTGTCATCATCATTGCAAGCAATGGTACAACCTGCAAGGGTTCTTTAGTTTACAGTAGAATCATGAGTAGTTTGTAGCTATGTGATGGTAGCAGAAGAAGCTGATTGAAGCCTTTTCCTTTGATAAGCACGACTCTATCTAGACCACTATCACTTGAAAAGAATATCATCAAATGAATATAAACTAAGAAACACATGTTCTTATACAAATCAACAAGCTAGAAGCCAAGATTAGACAACATAATGTCTTTTGATCTTCAGTCAAATCCACTAATGTCTCAAGGTTAGCCTTCACCCCTCCCCCCCCCTCCCCCCAACTGTGAGGTCCATCCCATGTTTCGTACATTAGTCAATTTTTGCTACTCAATTGCTACAAGCAATTGTTAAAAAGGAATAGTGACAACAAACGTGAATTGAAAATAAAAGATTTGGTGGTTGGCAAATTGGTAAGATTTGCAACCTACCTTTGAAATTTGTTACATTTGTCTATGTCATTAGTGACATAGGCATGATTTTCTCCTCCTATAAATAAAGCATTTTTGCTCATTTGTAGAATACACCAAGTTAGAGAGAAAAAATACATTTTGAGAGCAAAGTGAGGTATTTCATAGACTATACAAGAAAAATAGTCTGTGAAAAAAAATAGAATGTGAACGATAGTTTAGTAAGGTGGAAACCAAAAGAGTGTTATTCCTTTTGAGTGTGTAGTATTCACTTTGAGTATTGTATTCGTGACTACAGTGTAAAATTCCTTACTATAGTGATATCAGTTGTTCCTCTTGGCCCGTGGTTTTTCTCTTATTAAAAAGGGTTTCCACGTAAAATTCTTGGTGTCATTATTTTCCCATTTTATTTCCATCACTTTTACCATATATATTTTTGTGCTTGTCCGCGTTTTTTCCCAACACCAACCCCAACCCCAACATCCTCATCCTTTATACTTGTAACAAAATACGAAAGTACGGTCGTAAAATAGGAAAATGAATGTTGTATATTAGGAATCCCATCAAAGAAACAACAAAGTAAAGACAAAAAGCTATGGCCTAGTAGTCAGTGAGGTGGGTGCAAATATTAGGTGATTTCTTCCAATCTTCATCAATTTTGATTTTACCTTGGCAAAGGAACATTTTAACCACATAAAGTGACAGGGTTTATACAATTAATGAATTGCCCTTAAGCCTATCCGTTTTCCAACAGATATATTCCCCATCTACTATTATGAAAAAATAAATAGCACAGCGAACTCTTGCAAGAGGTCAAAACATATAATCAAGCTAAACCTTCTTCATTTGTTGTTACGGAATTTACTTCACAACCAGTTCTTATTTGGCAGCCTCTCTTTTCCAGCTCCTCCTTAACCTGCGATACCGTCATCAAATCACTCTCAAGGATGATACATGCTTAACTTGACAAATCATAGATAAATACTGAAATTAAAATTGGTAATTGCCTGAAGTTCTCCTCAAGGAAAGAGTAACAACTTTGAAGTATCTATTAATGAAAAATCACCTTGTTTATATGTAACCGACATCTAACAGTGAGCAATTGAGGGAGACCAAAGAGCTGTAAAGAAAGAAACAAAAGCACCCTTAGGCATAAGGACAATAAAATGAGTATATGTAAGGATTCAAATTCAGTATCTTGCATGCAACACATTCAACAA
The DNA here is from genome assembly GCF_019186545.1 of Solanum stenotomum. Lineage (NCBI taxonomy): Eukaryota > Viridiplantae > Streptophyta > Magnoliopsida > Solanales > Solanaceae > Solanum > Solanum stenotomum. The sequence continues at coordinate 43,051 of NW_026023138.1, read as the reverse complement.
TTGGCTATAATCAACACACAGTGCGCTATTTGAACAATAGACAAGAGGAAAAAAACCTGCAGAAGATTGTGGTCATGGCAGAATGTAAGAATGTGATACGCAGAAAATCCCAGTACTCCTGCTAAGGGACAGGTCCAGATTGAAGCACATATTGGAATCTGTGGAACATATTATCGTTATAGCAAGGACACATTGTTGAATGAACAAAAAGGCCAATACAAGTGTCAAAATCAATAACAATGGCAAACAACATTGTCACCAGATAAGCCTTCTGAAATAGCTCCGAATAATCATGTGACTTAATAAATTGCCCCAATGTTTCATCACGATCAATGTCAGGATTGGTGTCCAGTTCTTCAAGGTAACTGCAATGCAGGCAAAAACGTATTCTAGACGAAATAAACTTCATTTAAGATAGCTCTTCCCTTGACATATTATTAAAGATAGCATATAAAACAGACAATTAAGTCCATTTCCATCAAATGCATGATCTTCAAATGAACAGAGAAAACTCTGTGCTCTAAATTTCTAATGAGATCAGTAAATAAGAACTGGTTGTCGAACAATAACAGATACTGATAAGAAGTCACATATGTAAAGCTAAAAAAGTTATTGGAACCTTGTGACATCCTGCTTGAATCTGCTAATTTCTCTAATCATTTGCCAAAAATATGGATTCAAGACATTCTTCTTCTGTGCAAACAAACTAGAGAATCCATTCCGGGTACCCCATTCGCAACCACGACCTTGGTCTAAGCTCACTGAAAATGACATTTCAGAGATCTCCTTATCAACTCCAAGGAAGTTGAAAAATTCCATCATGTTTGGATAAGTTACCTGTCAATTAAAAGCACACGCGGTAGCTAGTTAAGTTTGCATGGCTAACTGGCAAATATCTAATTATGTGACATACAATGCATGCACTAATTGATGAGTACTTTAGCATCAGTCAAATGTGTAAGTAAATCAAAAGTAAAACCAATTTAATCATCTTATAATTTCACTCGAACATCCTCTAACCGCACTTACCCGATTGAAGACCATAAAACCAAGGTCAAGATCGACGCCATCGACGGTGATAGTATGGCTGCTGAGATAATCCTCCTTCTCATAAACCACAACTTCCACATCAGATTTTACCAATTCATATGCAGAAACCAGTCCACTTATCCCTGCTCCCACCACTGCTACTTTCATGTTAACAACTGCAATAACAATAAAAATTAGAAGAGATAAAAGGATATATGTTACATATTACATTGTCATGAGTTAGACATAGACAAAACCTTTTTAGATATTGTTGGAGTTTTAAAAGATGAATGAAATATATACTGGTGTTGATGATTAAATTTATAATGGTAAAAAAAGCACATAGCTCACGAAGAAATAAAGGAAATGAAGTGATACAGTACTAGCTATAGCCTATAGTCTCCTTCAATAATTTTGTGGAAAATACTTGAGAGCTATTTCAGAGAATGTATAGCTATGGGTCCATCCCCTAACTGGCATGTGCTAAATACTTGAATGAGAACTCCGAAGAAAGATCAATTGCATATGTTAGAGGATATTATTTGGGTAATATCAGTACGCTAAGTAAATGAGTCTACAAGCATTTTAAAACTCTTTGAATAGAGTTTAGAAAGTGGTAAACAATGAAATTTTGATTATTTATTAGCTCTTTCAATTTTCAAATATGTGAATCATGCTTCAACAACCTTAGTATGATCATCCATCTGTCTGAGGATTGAAGGCAGTGATCTTTCATAGTCTGATCAAGCTGCACTGAATCACATGTGTAACACCCTGTACTTTCGGGCTAAGATTTGACTCATTTAAGGTGGATAATTCAATCCGAATTCGGAGGATTAACTAGTTTTGGAACACTTTCTAAAACTTGATTAACAGTGCAAAAAGTAGTTATTTGCCCATTTCTCCCTGTTACAATTTCTTATCAACGAAACACAAAAGATGCGAAGACTAATATTCTGGCATATTTTATCTTCATTCCTTCCAACTAAACCATATCTTTGTTTCTTTCCATGAGCTTAATAATAGTTGAATAGAATCAAATTTCAACCAGCTCAAATCTCTCCTTTCTGTATGTCAATAATAGTTAAGTCCTTGAATAACTTTAATAGGTAATATTAAAAAAATGTTAACAATACATTACAAGAGAATCACATAATTCAGCATGAGCCAATGACACGTATGTCTTCATTAGGTCTTTCATACTGTTTTAAGGAACAACTTATTTGCGAAGACAAAGTTCCAACATAATATTCCAAACAAAGAAACTCACATTGTGCTTTCTATTTGAATGTAACTTTTGAAAAATCTAGTAACAATGAGGCGTGCTCCAGTTTCAGGTCAGGTCCGAATGCTTGGGGTTGTACAGAATACTATAATTTCTTCTAAGCATCCCATCTGCAGCAATTACCCCCGCCTAAGGAGGAGCAAAGATGCCACAGTCATCCACAAAAGCTGCAAAAGACTCTAAACTGTTTTCAGAGTAAAGTGGTACTTAAATGTTAAAATCTTTATTAGCAGAAGTGGTACTACCTTTAGTCCACTTTCATGGAAGCCATAGCCTGAAAGTATTGCAATAAATACATATTTATAAGCAGTTAAACAGAAAGAGAAAAATAAAGTCTGAACACTACAAGTGTTACAGATAGCTTTCCTTAAACCTTATTCCAAGAAAAGGTAAGGAATAAAACAAGACACTAGGTTATTGTGCTGAGTCACTGGCATAAAAAAAGCTGAATGAAGATCTCTTTAGCAAAGACAGATTGATGACTAGTTTAGTCCCCTCAATAAGATGGCCCAGGGCTATGTCATCTAATTAGAAATTGGAGTTAAATTGAACATAGTTGAAGTCCAACAGCAGACTAATGCATGATAGCAGGTTACAAAGGAACATCTATCTTCAATTTCAAGAAACTCGCAATACTCTGCATAAAAAAAGAGATTCATACCATGATATGCACCACAAAACCATATTCCTCTCTTCCCTTGGATTTGATATAGCTCACATGAAGCTTTTGATGCAGCAACTGAGGGGACTGGGTGGCTTGTTCTCCACTTAACCAATGGATGCTCTGGTGTATGAGGAGGATTGACGGTGACAAGATATGATAGCTTTGAGTCACCAAGATTCTGTAAATTTGGACAGCTCATAAACTAAGACTCCCCACTGAAGAGCATTATCTTTTACTTTCTAAGAGAGCAGTCCTAAATCACTGGATTCCATAACACACCTGGATTATATTGAGCCACTATGTCACACATCCTCTATCATTCATGGTTCCAAGAAAGTTACAAGCACTCCACGTTGCCGGGTTGCGAGGCAGGAAAGTTTTGTCATGATGAAGAAAAGTATCACTGTCATAGGGGAAGAGAAAATGATTTTGCATTTTGACATGATAAGAATGATTCTGCCCTTTAAGTAGATCTCGTGGTCGTGGCTAGAATTTTAGAGGCAGAATTATTAACTTTTTTAATCTCGACTCCCAGTTCCATTTTCATGTTAGCTCAGAAATCTAACAGGTTGAAGCTATGAGTTTGACTAAAACCAGCCACCATTAAAATATTCATTTAACTGAATTTCACTAAAGCACAAAATTAGAACTACTCTGATTATAGAAAATATGAATATGAACATGGCTATATTTATTACCTTTTCTTATATAAAGAAAAACCAAATTAGTGATGTCAGTCTACAAATGAATTTTCCTAAAAAATTAAAAAAGAAAAGCAAGTCCAAGGTATTCAAATAAAGGAGTCGAAAGTACCTATAGACATATTGGAAAGCACCCTGTATTCTTATTTCATCAAATGTTGCCTCTTTGCCTAACTTTCTCAGAGTATCTGGAGCATGTACAGCGAATATGCATCCGTCATATACTTCTGTGGCACCATCAATGCAAACAATGGTACAACCTGCAAGGGCTCTTTCTTTTACACTTAGAATCTGGACTAGTTTCTAACTATGCCTATCTATTATTTTGTTAAAAGAAACAACACAGCAAACTCTTGCAAGAAGACATAAATAAAAACCAAGCTAGACCTTCCTTTGTCAACACAGAATTTACTTCACAACCAGTTCTTATTTGGCAGCCTCTTTTCTCAAGCTCCTCCTTAACCTGGATTCAATGCCCCATCAAAGCACTCTCAAGGATGATTCATGCTTAACAAATCTTGCAAGAAGGTGAAAATTGGTAACTATGAAAAAAATAATTGCCTTGTTTACATATGTATGATCGCCTTGTTACAGTGAGCAATTGAGGGAGACCAAAGAGATTTAAAGAAAGAAATGAAATCACCTTAGGCACAAGATAAAACGATACAGGTAATTCAAATTCAGTATCTCACGTGCAACATATTCAATAATAGGCACAATCTATGTACAAAGTATTCTAACAGAACAGTAGGTAAGAGAATTAAAACCTGCAGAAGATGATGGTTCCAATAAAATGAAAGAGTGGAATAAGCAGAAAACCCCATTACTCTGTCAGAGGGGCCGGAACAAATTAAAGCACATACTGGAACCTGTGAAACATATATGTGAATTGCTTGTTGCAAGATTAACCTTTTGAATGAACAAAAAAGCCAAATACAAGTATCAAAATCAATAACAAGGACAAACAGCAGTCTCACCAGATAAGCTTTCTGAAATAACTCTGAATAGCCATGTGATTTAATAAATCTCCCAACGTTTCACTGCGATCAATGTCAGGATTGTTGTCCAATGCTTAAAGGTAACTGCAATGCAGTGAGAAACATATTCATGATGAAACAAACTTCATTGAAGAATGGTCTTTTCTTGACACATTAATAAAGGAAGTGTACAAAACAGAACAATTTAATCCATTTCAATCAAATGCATGATGTTCAAATGAGCAGAGATAACTCTGTGCTCTAAAATTCTAATAAGATCAGTACATCAAATACTAATAAGAAGTCACACATGTAAGGATAAATAAGTTATTGGTACCTTATGACATCCTGCTTGAATCTGAAAATTTCTCTAATCATTTGCCAAAAATACGGATTAAAGAGATTCTTCTTTTGTGCAAACAAACTAGAAAATCCATTTCGGGTACCCCATTCACAACCACGTCCTTGGTCTAAACTCACTGAGAATGACATATCAGAGATCTCCATATCAATTCCAAGGCACTCAAAAAATTCCATCAGGTTCGGATAAGTTACCTATCAAATATAGCATTTCAGCATCCACATATGCTCGCCGCGAAAGATGGGATTCAAACAACTCGAGCTACAATCATTTCCAATTGAATGCTCCCAGAAAATGTTGATATGCAAAGTTCATTTGCAATGTATGCCTTGTTTTTTTTGCCACATAAAACTACTACTACTATGTTGGCTTTGTCACAATTTGTCAGGCTGGAGACAGCACATATAATATTTTATGAATGCACATAGGTGATGATGCTTTGGGGTGTACACACCAAACCGTCAAGCCAAATCAAACCGACGAACTAAGTCAAACAAAAAAAAACCTATTTGTGCTTTGGGTTGATTGTATTTGTAACATCTCGCAACTAGAAAGAACTAGAAGGAAGTTTAAAATCTGGAAATAGTTATTTTTTTGGAAAGTATAAGAAAATCTGGAAAATTGCAAGTAAGTTAAAGTTGAGTTTTTGGTCAATTTCAGATGGCCATAACTACTAGCTCAGGATGAGTTGGTGTAGTTCCAGATATGGTTGGGAAGCTCTTGGAATGATCTTTCCAATGCCACCAAGTATGTGTGATTCCGAGTTCGTATGAGCAAGTTATGCCCTTTGGAAGTTGGGTTGTTAGATTAAGGAAATGTCCAATCCGGAAATATAAGGGGTATTTTAGTCTTTTCACTGCCCTATTATTTTAATCCGATTTTAGGAGTTTAATATGGGTCAATTCAGAACTTAGTCAGTTTTAGAACTTGGGATTTCACGCTAGCGCTAAGGAGAAAGGAGAAGAGAAAAGAAGAAGGAGAAAAGGGCAAATTCATCAAGATCGATCAAGGAACTTGGTGTTTCGCCAAGGATTTACTTCTATCAGGTATGTGAGGCTCTCATAACGTTGGGGTCGTTCTCCCATGTGCCAAGCATATTTATTTCAGTTTGGATTCGTCCTAAAAGCATTTGAATATTTGTAACACCCCAGAGAATTTTTTCGAACTAAGACTCGAGCCGTCCTTCATGTGGAGTGAGATTTTACCGAGGAATAAAATTTCTTGAGTGTTAATTTAAGATCCCTAGATGTAGCACATTGAGTTCCAAGAAGAGTTGAATTGGAAATAGTCATTTTGGAAAGAATCTGGAAAATTTGGCTATGGAAAAAAAAGGAGTTTTTGGTCAACTTTGAGCAGTTGTAACTCCTAGCTCAAAATGATTTAGGTGAATTTCCAGTTATGTCTGGAAAGCCCTTGGAATGATCTTTCCAACGCCACCGAGTTTTCTTGATTCCGAGTTTGTATGAGTGACTTATGCCCTTTGGAAGTTGGGCTGTTGGCACAGTCGCACAGTCGCACAGTGCAGNACATATATAATATTTTATGAATGCACATAGGTGATGATGCTCTGGGTGTACATGCCAAACCGTCAAGCCAAATCAAACCGACGAACTAAGTCAAACAAAAAAAAACCTATTTGTGCTTTGGGTTGATTGTATTTGTAACATCTCGCAACTAGAAAGAACTAGAAGGAAGTTTAAAATCTAGAAATAGTTATTTTTTTGGAAAGTATAAGGAAATCTGGAAAATTGCAAGTAAGTTAAAGTTGAGTTTTTGGTCAATTTCAGATGGCCATAACTACTAGCTCAGGATGAGCTAGGTGTAGTTCCAGATATGGTTGGGAAGCTCTTGGAATGATCTTTCCAACGCCGCCAAGTATGCGCGATTCCGAGTTTGTATGAGCAAGTTATTCCCTTTGGAAGTTGGATTGTTAGATTAAGGAAATGTCCAATCCGGAAATATAAGGGGTATTTTAGTCTTTTCACTGCCCTATTATTTTAATCCAATTTTAGGAGTTTAATATGGGTCAATTCAGAACTTACTCAATTTTAGAACTTGGGATTTCACGCTAGGGCTAAGGAGAAAAGAGAAGAGAAAAGAAGGAGAAAAGGGCAAATTCATCAAGATCCATCAAGGAACTTGGTGTTTCGCCAAGGATTTACTTCTATCAGGTATGTGAGGCTCTCATAACGTTGGGGTCATTCTCCCACGTGCCAAGCATATTTATTTCAGTTTGGATTCGTCCTAAAAGCATTTGAATATTGATGATCTTGATACCTATTCTTGAATTCATATATTGTTCTTGAATTTGATTGAGTTGGGAAGTTCCTGAGTTCGTTACGTTGCATTATAGGGTCATTTCGAGTTAGGTTCTTAGGTACATTTCTAAAAGTAATTTAAGAAAAAGAACCGAGTTTGGGTGAATCAGGGTTGGAAAACGAAGAAGAAATTTCGTCGGACGAAATTAAGGGGTGGCCGCGCGTCGCTTGCCTAGTGCCCAGATTTGATCATTTCAGCTTCACGTCATGGAGCTGACACGAGGTGTTCTGCCTCAAAAGATGTTTTCGGAACCAAAATTAAATTATGCCTCTGCGTCGCAGACCCACCTTCAAATATTGATTTTTGGTCTTTTCTCAAGTTTAACTATCTAGAATCATTCCTAAACATCATGAGATCTTTCTAGTCATAAATCTTAATCCTTGAATCCATAATTCAATTCAAGGATCAGTTAAGAGTCACGTCAAGAGCACTTAAGGTCAAAGTCAAGAGAAGTCAAGAGCCAAGTTAAGATGAGTTCTTAAAGTTTACAAAAGTCTTTCACAGATGTTTTAACTTTGTTTTAAGACTTAAGCTTTGAGTTCAATAAGGATGTAAAGTTGAAGTTCTTTTCTTCAAAGAAGTATATGGGGACTATGTATTCCCAAAGAGATTTAAAATGTTTTCACATTTAAATAAGAGCAAAAACTGAGATTTCCAAAGAGCCTTCGGGCTAGTTTTCAGAAAAAGTAATCGCTTTCTAAATGAAGCAAGAGGGGAAACTTTGATTTCCAAGATAGCCTTTGAGCTAAGTTTTTGAGCACTAATCTCAAATCACAGAAGAAGTATGTTATAGGATGCGCTGGCAGCGTGAGGTAGATCACTGTATCATCACTATAGCGCTTATGTGATGGTTGTCGGTTAGAGAAACTCCCACATAAGTTATTGTATTTTATATACATCAGTTATTGTATTTTAACATACATTTCAGAGTTATGTTGTATCCTTGTATATACACAGAGTTGACATCATGTTTTTAAACACCTTTTCTTTATATTGCACTTGTTTTAAACTGCTTTATATTGAAATGAATTTAGTTAAGTATTCATGAGTTGAGAAGAGTCAAGGTAAGTGTTTCTTTCAGATTCCCTTTCAAGCCTATGTTGTTTTAGCATTCCAACTCGCATACTCGTACATTCAATGTACGGATGCCAGTTGGCCTACATCGTCTTATGATGCAGACACAGGTAACTAGGATCTGCATTTCGGCGCATCGTTGATCCAGTGAGCAGTTCAGAGTTTGTTGGTGAGCCTCCTTGCATTCCGGAGGATCCATTTCATTGTTTCCTAGTTTAGTTCATTAGGATGTTGTGGGTTTGTCCCAACATCCATCTCAGTTGTTATTAGAGGCTTCATAGATAGTCATATGTTAATTCTTTAGTCTTTTCATTGTCATTATTCCATGTTGAGACTTGAGTTTGCCTTAATGGCTAGTTAAATGTTCCTTTATAACACTCTAGTTTATTATATGAACTTATCTTTGTTAAGTTTAAGTCTTCCGCTGAGTTAAGTAAGCTAGGCCAAGGGTTCGCTTGGGGCCAACAATAGTCTTCGAGTGTCAGTCCCACCCAAGGTGTAGGCTCGGGGCGTGACAATATTGGCGTTGAAAAAAACCCGACCATTCTTGGTTTGTTTGATTTGGCATTGAAAAAAAACCTGACCATTGTTTGTTTGGTTTTAACAAAAAAAAGTCAAACCAGCCAAAACCAAACCAACATAATACAGATGTAATTTTCATTTTTTTATACATAAAAGTATAAATTATAATCTACTATGTAAATACTATTTTTCATTTTAGATTTGGGCTTGTAAATATTCACCGTCGTAAGCACATGATCCAAAATCCTAATATAAAGGCCAAATAAAAAACTAACAAGAGAAAAGAAACTTCATTCCATAGAACTCCAAATTTGAAGTCTCCTTCCCTCATTCATCTTACTCTGTGCTAGTGTTGTTTTAATTGAGTTTGTATTGAAAATAGTTAGGCGACAAAATCTACCACCCCATCTTTTACTAATAGCTCTTGCCTCAAGTGCAAGTATTGGATCTTCTGCTACTCCAATTTTAGTCATTGTAGTACAATGCAAGATATATCTTTTGGGAGTTTTTATTTGGTATTCTGTTAGTACCTTTTTAGTCTACCAACAATTTTATGCATGGAAATTAAATCAGTAGCTATTAATTATGTTTTTATGTTTTCTTTGTAATAGGTCCTCTGTAACAGTGTTTTCCCTGTAGCAGTTGTTTTCTTGTTTTCTGTGTAGTAGTTATTAGCAGTAAGGAGGTTATTCCTCCACTTTCTCATTTCAGTTGTAGTAGGAAGTTATTTCCTTGTTATTAGGTGGGTGGTTAATCACCAATGTTGTATTTAAGTTATTTGAATTCAATGGAAAGATAAGCAGAAAATTAATCAAGTTTTTGAGTAATTCAAACTCAAGAGATCGTAGGTTCTCTCTTAACGAACCAACACCATAGGTCGTAGGATGAAAACATTTGATTTCACACTGCAACGCCCCATAACCAGAACCATATCAGGGGACCTTAACAACTTGGTATCAGAGCCGGGGGTTATGGGAGACCAAATTCAACATCAACTAGCACAATTAGTGAATTTGTTCCAAGAAGAACGTGCAGCCAATTTAGCCAGACATGAAGCAACAAATGCTCGCTTGGATGCACTCACACAGGATTTAGTAAATTCTAAGGTCGATTCTGATTCAACCGAACATATCAGTCAAAATCGCAGTTGGAAGAGTAAAAACAGAGTGGCGGGAGGGTCAGGATCAGAAACTGGTGGAAGTTTCATCATTCCCCGACATACAAAACTGGATTTCCTACGATTTAATGGCCAAGAGGACCCTTTGGGATGGTTGAACAGGTGTGAACACTTCTTTCGACACCAATAAACTATGGAAGAAGAAAAGATTGGACTTGATTCTTTTCATTTGGAGGGCAATACGCAACTTTGGTTTCTTCAATTAGAGACAGCTCTGCTTCAACTGTCTTGGGATGACTTCAAACGTCATTGTAACCTTCGTTTTGGGCCACCAATCAGAAGTTAGAAATTGGGTAAGCTACACCAGATCGGGTCTGTGGCAAACTACCAAGAAACATTTGAGCAGTTAATTTTGCGGGCTGGTACACTTACGCAGTCACAAAAAATTAATCTTTACATTAGCGGTCTTACTGATTATATAGCAATTGAGGTTGAGTTGCATAATCCTCTATATTTGGCTACGGCAATGAGTTTATCCCGACTTTATGAACGCAAGAAACAACTCATTTGTTTGCAATTGTTAGATGCTTACAAATCAAAGACAACAGATTTCTCACCTCAACAACATGTTAGGTTTGTGAAGAAATTGACCAGATCTAAAATAGAGGAAAGACGACTTAAGGGACTTTGTTTCAACTGTGATGAACCATTCACTCGAGGTCATCAGTGAAGGAAGTTATTCTGGATTGATTTCATTAATGATGAAGAAGAATTAATTTCCACACTTAGCGCTTGAGGACAAGCGCGATTTGAAGGAGGGGAATAATGTTGGTACCCTTTTAGTCTACCAACAGTTTTATGCATGGAAATTAAAGCAGTAGCTATTAATTATGTTTTTCTGTTTTCTCTGTAATAGGTCCTCTGTAACAATGTTTTCCCTGTAGCAGTTGTTTTCTTTGTAGTAGTTATTAGCAGTTAGGAGGTTATTCCTCCACTTTCTCATTTCAGTAGTAGTAGGAAGTTATTTCCTTGTTATTAGGTGGATGGTTAATCACCAATGTTGTATTTAAGTTATTTCAATTCAATGGAAAGATAAGCAGAAAATTAATCAAGTTTTTGAGTACTTCAAACTCAAGAGATCGTAGGTTCTCTCTTAACGAACCAACACCATAGGTCGTAGGATGAAAACATTTGATTTCACACTGCAACGCCCCATAACCAGATCCATATCAGGGGACCATAACATATTCTTACTGCAATGCCTTATTACGCTTGTATTACAATGCGCACACACACATAATTTATGAGCACTTAAGCATTTATCAAACGCGCAACCAACTAAGTAAAAAATAAAGGCATAATACATAAATATGTCCTTTAACTTGGCCTCATTTCACATTTATGCCCTTCAACTTTGGGTATGATCGTAGGCACTTAAACTTTTATATAGTTGAACAAGTAGACACATGAGTCTTATGTGACATAATACACGTAGGACACCACATAGGATGCAAATTGTCATGTAGGATGCTACGTAGTACGCATATGTCTATTTGTTCAACTTTATACAAGTTTAATTGTCTTCTTGTGCACACTCCAAGTTGGAGGGCATAAATTTGAAATGAAGTCAAGTTAAAAAAGCGTATTTATATATTATTCCAAAAATAAATGCTTACAACTAAACTAGTTGGATCATTTTATTATAAGTTTAGTCAAACATCCGCCAACCATACTTACCCCATTGAAGACCATAAAACCAAGGTCAAGATCGATGCCATCCACGGTAACGGTGTTAGCATAGCCGCCGAGATTATGTTCCTTGTCATAAATTACAACTTTGACCCCAGATTTTGCTAATTCATATGCTGAAACCAGTCCACTTATCCGTGCACCAACCAACTTCTACTTTCATGTTTAAAATATAGGCTTCAAAGTTACAAACTGCAAAAACAATTTAAGACTTTGATGAAACATTAGTGTATTGAGGCATAAATTTATAAAGGATGACAAATGCATTAGCACTAGCTATAGAGTCACCTATGGGGTCCAAGTTAATAATTAAAACTAATAAAATTACCCGCGCCTCGCGCGAGAATTTAATATCACAGAATTTATAAAATAATACTTAAAATCTACCAGTCATTAAAACTAAAACACTATATTATCTTACATACAAGATTATGTAGTAACGAACATTAATAATGTAAAGGAAAATGAAAATTATAACATCTTATCATTTATCCTAATAATATTAGCATAAATTAATGACTGTAAAAATACATACCTGGATTTATCACAACCTTCCATAAAAGTCGCAACTCTTCATTAAAGGCACAACTTTTCATAAAAGTCACTACATTTCATAAAAGTCACAACTTTTTATAAAAGTAACAACTTTTCATGAAAGGGGAAGGCTAGTTTTGGAAATAAATAAATTAAAAGGGAATCCTGATTTATGGTGGCGCCATGTAGGCAGGCCTAGGGTTTTCTTTTATATATATGATGATATATGATATATGATATGATGAGTTCATATTTTCAAATCTTACCCAATTTAGAAAGACTCATTCAATTCAATTGTATCTATTAATGATGTAATGCATATTTAATTTACCAAAAATAAATTGTCATACTAATGCATAACAATGACTTGTGTTACTTCTTATTAAGTATGATTACACCATTTATTAACTCTAATTAATCTTCAATCTCAAATTAAACACATCTTCGACGACAGTGACTTATCAAAGAGATTGACATGTTAACTTCCACCCTCAAAAATTAATTAAATTGACATGTTATATTTTCTTGAAAATAACTTTTACTTACTTCCAACTGCGGGAAAAAATGTGTGAAAATCACTTATTCTTTAACGAAAATCATTTTCATGTTCTATACAAAGTCATTTCGATTCTGTCCTAAATTGACTGAATGATAGAGGAAGATGAAATTTAAAAAGGTGGGAATTAAGCACCTAATATAAATTTATGTTACACGTCAAAAATTATAAGTTCAATTAAATTTGTACCTCTAATAGTACATTCGCCCATGTTCCTACTTCCCACCCTAACCCTCCACACACACACCAAAAAATTAGTTAATTTGTAAGGTTATTGTCACGCCCCGAGCCTACACCCTGGACGGGACTGGAACTAGAAGACCTTTGCTGGCCTCAAGCAAACCGTTGGCCTAACTTACTAACTCAACGGAAGACTCTAAGCATTAATACAATGATCAAATGAACCTACTCAAATAGATTAGCATAATAACTTAGAATGTTTAAAAATCAACATTCAATTTGGCCAAATGACAACTCAAGTCTTAATATATGAAATGATAATGTAATGACATCTGACTGCTAACTATTTATGAAGCCTCTAAAACAAAGAGGGATGTCGGGACAGGACCCCCGATCATCCTAACATCTGAAAGACTAGAAGGCAAATAAAGGAGTCTTTCGGAATGTAAGGAGGCTCACCAACATACTCTGAATGCTCAAGCTGGATCAACGAGGCGCTGGATGCTGATCCTGGTTACCTACGTCTGCATCATAAGAAGATGCTGGTCAACTGGCATTAGTACATTGAATGTACAAGTATGCAAGTTGGAATGCTAAAACAAGATATAGGATTGAAAGGAATCTGAAGAAACACTTACCTTGGCTCTTCTCAACTTCTGAAAAACTTAACCCAAGTATAAAGCAATAAAGCACATGCAGTATATAAGGCTTACAAACCAGTTGAAAACATCTTAGTTCGTTAAAGAAAATGCAATAACAAACTCAACTTGACTCATCTAAGAAAATAATATAATCTCAATGGGAGTTTCTCTAACCGACAACCACCACTATGAGCCTAAGTGGTGATACAACGTTCTTACCATAACGCTGCCAGACTGTCCTATACTTTGCCGTCATATAGAACTACTTAACTTAGTGGATCCACCTACTTAACTTATGTGATCATTTAAAAAGTATGACCCATTAATACCCACGATGGCTACATGGTTTATGGAGACTTGATTTAATATGAACTCACATCCCCATATCAGTGCTCAATACTACTCCCAAAAATATACTTAGCTCATATGTTTTTAAAAAAAATCTTCTTTCTTTGGTTTGAGATAATTACTCAAAACTTAGCTTAAAAGCTCTCTTGGAATCGATGTTCCCTTTTCTTGCTCAAATGTGAAAACATTTATAAACTCTTTGTGAATACTTAGTTCCCTTATAACTTTTTGAGAAATTAACTCAACTCTTTACTCTTTGCTTAACTTGAAACTTAAGTCTTAAAACAAAGTTAAAATGTTTTTTAAAGACTTTTGTTAACTTTAAAAACTTTGCTTTGACTTGCTTCTTAACTTCTAGACTTGACTCTTAACTTCTCTTGACTTTGATCCTAACTTTCCTTGAATTGGATTATAGATTCAAGGTTCACGATCTCATGTTTATGGATGATTTAATGATGTTTAGATGTACCTTAGAGTGTTGAAATCAACTAGAAAACATAGGTACATTGCTAAGGAACAAGTACGAAAAGGCGGGGAAGAAATGGGGAGAACTGGCGTCCCTGGCGCTCTGAGAGGTGCGGGGCGCCAACCCTCAAAGTTCAAAGAGCTTGCTATGGCGTTCTGGCTGGCAGGACGCGCCAGAGCCCAAAGTTTAGAGGAACTTTTGTGGCACTCTGGGAGGCGCGGCGCCCCAACCCCCTCCCTAGAAAACTCCAAACTTTCTTCTTCATTTTTCAACTCTAAACCCTCTAATTTTATTTAGTTCTTTCCCCAAACACTTAAAATCATTAATACCCTCAATATACAATAGATTCAACTCAAAATTACACCCAGAAACATGAATCAAATCATCAAGAAACTTCAACAACACAATCCACAAGAATTCAACGAAACTTTCAACAATGTTCATCAAGAACTCAATTTCTAAACTTTCAAAGACTTAAATTCATTGAATTGAATCATGGTTGGCGCGTGGGCGAACTAACCCAACGCTTTGTGATCTCACATACCTTGCACGGATCACCCCCGATGAAATCCACAAGCTATCTGTAACATCCGGCAATTTGAAATAACTATGAAGAGGCTTAAAAATCGGAAATAGTCATTTTTGGAAGGAATTAAAAAATCTGGAAAATTTGGCTAAGTGTGGAAATCAGTGAGTTTTTGGCTAACTTTGAGCAGTCGTAACTCATAGATCAGGATGATTTAGGAGTATTTCCAGTTATGGTTGCGAAGCTTGTGGAACGATCTTTCCAACGCCACCAAGTTTGCTCAATTTTGAGTTCGTATGAGCGAGTTATGCCCTTTGAAAGTTGGGCAGTTGGCAGGGAATCCGTCCGGAAATTTTAAGGGCATTTTGGTCTTTTCCCTAGCCATTTCTTTTGGGATTATATTGTTGTGTTAGGCTGATATTTGGATCATTTTCTCCCATTTTAAAAGAGAAAGAGTTAGGGTTCTTGAGTGAAGAAGAGAAGAAGAAAGAAAAGAAGGAGAAGAAGAAGAGAAGAAAGAGGATATCAACAAGTTTCCGTCAAAGATCATCGTAGATATCGTCGGGGGTGATCCCTATCAAGGTATGTGAGTTATTAGTGTGGGTTTATCCTTTCCCCCACACACAAAACTCATTATTATTGAGAAAGATTGGATATGTTGTTGGGTTGTGTTGTTGATGTTGTTGATCGTATTGTTAAAGTTATTGTTGGTTGTGGGACATGATTTGGTTGTGTGTTTGAGTTGAATCTCTTGTATATTGAGGGGTTTTGATGATCCTTAATGTTTGGGGTTGAATCCATTGAGGTTAGAGAGGTTTAGAGTTGGAGAAAAGAGGGAGAAAAGTCGGTTTTTCTAGGGAAGGGTCTGGCGTGTCGCGCCTGCCAGCGCGCCCCAAAGGGGACTCTGAGGTCCAGCCCTTGGGGCGGCGCGCCTCTCAGAGCGCCAGCAGGTTCTTTCTGAGCTTCAAGGGCTGGCGCTCCGCGCCTTGCAGAGCGCCAAGGACACCAAGTTCCCCCTTTCTTTCCACACTTTCTCATGCATGTTCCTAGGTATTGTACCTATGTTTCCTAGTTATTTCCAACACTCCAAAGTGTTTCTAAACATCCCGAGCTCATCTAAATACGTGTGATCATGTACCATGAATCCATAGTTCAATCCGAGGCAAGTTAGGATCAAAGTCAAAGTGAAGCTAGAGTCAAGTCAAATAAAGTTAAGTAATAAGTCCAAGCAAGTCCTCTAAGCTTTTCAAGAGTCGTTATTGAACGTTTTAACTTCGTTTCAAGTTTCAAAGTCAAGCAAGAGTGTAGAGTTCCAAGTCAAGAAAAGAGTCTTGAGTTTCAAGTTAAATCAAGAGCATAAAGTTGAGTAAATTTCTCAAAAAATATTAGGGAACTAAGTATTCCCAAAGAGGTTTATAAGTGTTTTACATTTGAGTAAGAGGGGAACCATGTTTTCCAAAAGAGCCTTTGGGCTAAGTTTTGAGTAATTATCTCAATTAAAGAAAGATGTGTTTAAAAGACACTTATGAGCCAAAGTATTTTTGGGAGTAATATTGAGCACCGAATTGGGGACACGAGTTCATATTAACTCAACTCTCCATAATAACCATGCGCCAACATGGGACTTGACGTATCATTCTTTTTAGATGATCACGTAAGATTAGGTTAGTGGATCCACTAAGCAAAAGTAAGGTCCTATATCACGGCAAGGTATAGGATGGTCCTTGGGCAACGTGAGGTAAAACGTTGTACCACCACTAGGGCTCATAGTGGTGATTGTCGGTTAAAGAATCTCCCATAAAATTTATATTACTTTTATCTAAATAAAGTTGAGTTGTTATTGCTTTAATCATTAACGAACTAAGTTATTTGAAATGTTTTAAAAGCTTTATATATCGCATGTATCTCATTGCCTTATATATATATATATATATATATTGAGTACAGTTAAGTTATTCTTGAGTCGTACAGGGCCAAGGTAAGTGTTCTCTTGTATTCCTTTCAAGCTTAAGTCGTAGTTCAGCTTTTCAGCTCGCATACTCGTACATTCTATGTACTGATGCCAGTTGGCCTGCATCTTATTATGATGCAGATACAGGTACCCCGGATCAGCATCCAGCACGTCGTTGATCCAGCTGAGCACTCCAGAGTCAGTGGTGAGCCTTCTTGCATTCCGGAGGACCCAATTATTTTGTGTACTTAGTTTTGTTCTATTAGGATGTTGCGGGGTCTATCCCAACATCCATCTCAGTATATTAGAGGCTTCATAGACAATCAGTCAGTTAGTTTTGAGTCTCTCTTCTATGTATATATATAAGTATCCTATTTTGAAACTCGAGTTGCCTTTGTGGCAAGATGTTATAAGTTAAGTTGTATTTGTAACCTTGCGTTTGCATTGAATTTTCTGTTGAGTTAGGTTTCCGCTGAGTTAAGAAAGCCAGGGCAAGGGTTTGCTTGGGGCCAGAAATGGTCTCCGGGTGTCGGTCCCGCCCAGGGTGTAGGCTCGGGGCGTGACACTATCCTTGACGAAGTCGACGAATCTTGCTTCCTCTTCTCCTTTCTCCTCTTTTCTCTCTTCTCCAAGCCCTAGCGTGAACTCTAACTTTTCTAAACTGACCAAAATCTAGTTTTTACCCCAATTAGTCTCCTAAAAACTAATTAGAATAATTAGGTAAGGAAAAGACTAAATTACACTTCTAAAATCCGGATTAGACTTTCCTTAATCCTACATCCCAACTTCCAAAGGGCATAACTTACTCATACAAACTCGGAATCACGCAAACTCGGTGGTGTTGGAAATATCATTCCAAGAGCTTTCCATCCATATCTGGAAGTACATCTAACTCATCCTGAGATAGGAGTTATGACCGTTTGAAGTTAACCAAAACTCAACTTTTCCTAACTTGAACAAATTTCCAAATTTTCATTCTTTCCAAAAATGACTATTTCCAATTATTAGCTTCTTCCTAGTTATTTCAAATTGCGAGATGTTACAGTTATATTTTTATTTAGGTAAAAAGCACAAATATACCCCCGAATTATTATAAATGGTACGTCAATACCCTCTGTTATACTTTAGGGCTATTCATACCCTTACCGTTAATATTTTAGGTTGTTTATACCCTTGAGGTTAACGGAGGGACATGTGGCTTCATCTAAACGGTTCAACTAAATTTATTTTAATTTTATCCATAAATTAAAAACCCACCCATAATCAAACCCGTATGACCCGATAATTTAAAAACACATAGGGCCATACCCAAATCATAACCCAAAAGCACTAAAATAATTTCATTGAATACTGCACCGAATTTCAATTTTTATTTTTCACCAACTTTGTGATCAAATTCATCCCTCTAACATTTGCAAATCGAACATTGTTATTTCAGCATAGATGTGATGGAGAATGGTGATTACACAACAAAGATCATAGAATGAATGAAATTACAGAAATGTATGAGAAATTAAGAATTGGATTCGCTGCCGACGTTTTTTGCTTGTATTCGCCAGAAATATAGTTCAGGTAGATCACAAATGGAATCAACATAGACTTGGGGAGATCTTAGGTGCTTTTCCACCTCCGATTCCCCATGCTCCATTGCCGTCAAAGTCAATATCTCCAACCCAGATTAATCAATCTCTCTTCGACACTACAAAATTGACTTTTCAATTGCCGGTCAAGATTATATGTTTGTCATCGATGGCGGCGGCGCTGAGGCCTGGGTTTGAGGAGCACACAGCGTCAGAGCCGGGCGGGAAGCAATGGTGAAAATATGGTGAAGGAAATAAAAGTGATGAAATCCTGTAGCCATTATTTATCCAAATTTGCTTAAGATAAATGGGTCATGGGCGGGTCATATGGGGTTTTTAATTTATGGATAAAATTAAAATAAATTTAGTCGAATTGTTTAGATGAAGCTATGTGTCCCTTCGTTAACCTCAAGGGTATACACAACCTAAAATATTAACGGTAAGGGTATGAATAGCCCTAAAGTATAACAAAGGGTATTGACATACCATTTATAATAGTTCGGGGTATATTTGTCCCTTTTCCCTTTTATTTATTTTGGAAAGGGAAAAAGGACAAATATACCCCCGAACCATTATCGTAAATGGTATGCAGATATCCTTCGTCATACTTTTGGGCCATTGGTGCTCCGCCGTCCAAAAACTAGAGCATATATGTCATTCACTCTAACAGAAGACTAAATAGGGACACGTGACACAATCTTATTCGTCGATTCGATATTTTATAAATGTCAAGTCGATGGATAAGATTATGACACGTGTATATCCGTTAGTATAAAGGGTATATATGCTCTAGTTTTAGGACGGCAGGGGCATCAATGTTCCAAAAGTATGACAGAGGGTATCTGCATACCATTTACGATAGTTCGGGGATATCTTTTTCCTTTTTCCCTTTTGAAAATATTCTTTTACTTAATTTTACTTCAAGACACAAAGAAAATAGGTGATAAAATCACACTTACTATGAAAAAAAAATAATGGTCTAAATATTTTAAAACGTCATTTTTCGCATATAATGGTTAGGTGGGAAAAGGATGGTATAAGTAAGAAACCATTTTTCAAGCTTCATAATAATCTTGCTTTTTCCAGTGAGATTTTTCAATGCTTTCTCATAAATTTCTTATAGAGAAAAAACAAAAAAGATGCAAAAATAAAAACCTATATTTTTTTACCATGATAATTGAATAAAATAAAAATTCAAACAGACCAAATCTCTTTTCTATTCTTTTCATTTTTTTTTATGTCAAGGGAAACCCGCAGCCGCTACCCTTTGGGTGCTCACAAGGTAAAGCTCCTACTCCTATGCAATAGCTCGCAAACCGCACAAGAGAGGTAACCAACACTAGGCAAGCCTGATGCGACAAGGTCGATCCAGAAGGCAAACCCCGCACTGGGCAAGCCTGGTGCAACGAGCTCGACCTAGAAGGCAAACCCCGCACTAAGCAAGCCCGGTGGTATGAGCTCGACCTAGAAGATAAACCCCTTGCTTTCGCTGGCAAGGGGTTTCGAACTTAAGACCTCCAACATGGAAGTCCCAAGCTCAAACCACTGGGCCACCACTGGGCCACCCTAGGGGGTAAATCTCTTTTTTTCCTATTTCAACAATAATAAATTTATTCAATAGCTTTTATTAGGTTATTGAAAAAAGTGCATAAAATACATTACAAGAGAATCACATAATTAAGCATGACACATGTTTTTCATGTTGTTTTGAGGAACAACTTATTTGCAAAGACAAAATTCCAACATAATATTCCAAATGAAGAAACTCTAATAAGCTGAAGGCATAGTAACATTGTAAGGATCACCAAATGTTGCAACATTCCCTGGCCTTGAAAATACAACCTACAAGGTAAGAAGCACCACTTGAGTTGTTTTATTTCTCAAATTTGGTGAAACGGTTTCAACATTCATCGTAACAGAAATGGAATAGTTTCATAATTTCACTACCATTGCTTCAACTTTTAAGTGAAGTAGCTCACATAATTTCACATGATACAAACGAAGTTCAAGTTTCACAACTACCCTTCACACAAAAAAAAAAAAAAAAAAACTTTCTGAGAACATGAAGCGCCATGTTGAAAATATGAGTGAATTAAAGTTTGTCCCATCTCTAGACTCTAATAACTTAAATTTCGAGGTAAGTGTCAAAAACACACCTAAACTATCCTTTTGTCTGAGTTTCACACCTAAACTACTGGGAGTATGAGAAACACACCTAAACTATCACTCATAAGTTTGAGAAACACACCTCAAGTTAACATTATTGACATTATTTTCATTCTTTGAAACCTACAAGTGCCACTGAGCACCATCAACATACTGCGCCTCCTGTTTTTCACTATGCATCAACATTTATCTTTTGACCATTGGTACTATTATTTAATGCAACATTTATGTCCAAAAAGAAAAATTGTTCGAGTCTTGAGATGTGGTTTTACCCTATAAAATATTTTTAAGGGTTTATCACCATACCTGATAATCTCCTAGGGTGCACGTTTTAAATCCAGCAGCAGAGTAGTCAAAGTAGTACTCCCATGTCCTTGTGAACTTTTCATCGAATCCCAAATCACCAAATTTGGCTAGTGACACAGTAATCAATAGTCAAGTATCAGCATTTAGAACTGATCAAGCTACAAATTGTTCATCAAGGGAACTGTTTTAACTCAACATAGAAGGCTGTGGACTTATTTTGGATATGTTACCTTTTGTTTCTCAGGAAGTTCTTTCGCCAACATTTCAGTGTCTTATAGTAATGAATTCCTATATCTTCCAGGTGCACTACACTGCATTTATATCATTTATCAAATGTTTTCAGAAAGAAATGCTTTTGAAAGATTGACAAGCACGCTGGTGCAAAATCACAAAATAAACTCTTTGTTACCATAGTCTTGATGCAGCAGCCATGGCTGATGTTACTCGACTTAGTGCAGGCAAGCATGCACCTGGGAATATATACTCTTTTATGAAGTCTGAGCTTTGTACGTATTTGGCATACCTCGTGTCTGGCATTGAAATGAACTAAGGGAAGCCAACACTTGTGAGAAGCAGCATAAAGAAACAAGGGCGACAAAACAATGAGGGAAATTGATGTTGGAAAATGAACCTCATGTTAGAAGAAGAATAGCCTGCCTTAGATTGTTGGGATACCTGAACTATCTTAGTTCATGTATTAGGAAATTAATTCAAGTATACATGTATTGTTTTGTTTATTAACTAGGGAAGAGGAAAAAGTTCAGTATTAAAGTAAGGTACATATACTAGACTAGATTCATGCTAGAAGAAGTCTGAACAAACTGGACTGTGTTGAGGGGTCACTTCAATTCATTACCTGCAGAACTAGAAGCCCATCTTCTGCCAATGCAGACTCGCAGCAACTAAAGAATTCCCCTATGAAATCATCACCAATATGTTCTAACACCTCGCTGAAATGATAATTAGTATAGTTTTATAACACTGGCTTGACATGTAGTGTGCAGTAAAATATGTCACGATATAGATGAATAAAAGCTCACACTAATATAATCCTGTCATATTTGTCCTTATTTGGCATTTGACGATAGTCACATAGGAGAAATGTAATTTGATCCTGTGAAAAGAATTCATTGAATTGAATATTAATAGATAACCCTGGCTTTAAAGTTGCTCGGATTTTGCTTGCAAATGCTAAGCAGATCATGTTCCCATGTTAATCATCTTCGTACAATTTTGGGAATGCTAAGTACAAGAAGCATTTAGTTGTGCCTAAGCTGGCCCAGACACCACCATCAATAAACAAAGCATTTTAGTTAGAAGCAAGAAAATGGAAGAAAATTTAGTTCATGAAGTGGAATTTCTTGGTTGTTTTATCATTTGCCTCATCTTATAGCAATTATAAGTAATATACCTGAAGGTCTGCTTGGTCAACTCTCAACTGTGCATACTTCAGTTGCTGCTCGGAGAGAGTTATACCAGTATATTTACATCCTGTTTGCTTGACAGCTTCCATAGCGAAACTTCCCCAACCAAATCCAATCTCTAAAATGTGATGTTCCTTGCTAATTTTTGCCTAAATAAAATAGAAACAAAATCTAATTATTCCTGAAATTTATGTAGCTATGGTGACGATTATCATTTAGTTGATGACTTACCTTTTCAATGAGTAGAGAAATCTTTCTCAGCTGTGCAACTTTCAGGTCTTCCTCATCACTCTAGAATGAGAATAAAGGAACGAAGTTCAGCTTAACATCAGAAAAAAAAAAGAAAAAAGTAGCAAGCATTTAATAGTTCAGGAGATAACCTTGAATATTGCACAAGAGTATGACATCGTCTCATCCATAAAGAGTGAAAAGAGTTCATTACCCTGGAAAAAAATGTAACACCATAATGCTTATCATCTACACAATAGCAATCCATTTTAGACAAGAAACTTGCAGAAAAATGGAAGGTAGTGATAAATAATACTGAACTTGCAAAAATATGGCAAGGATTCATGAGTACTTCAATGATGTAATATGCAAATTAATTACCAGGTTATAATGACGAGAGATATTCCGACGAGCCTGAGTCAGGGTGTTCCGTTCTGAAACATGTCGAATGAAATATTTTGCAGATGACAGTGCTGCTGTAAAAAGCAATGGTGTCCACCAGCCTCTAGAGCCATCAAAGTGATAAATAAAGAACTTAGAGCATATAAACATAAGTTTATGTATCTTGGTTTCAGGTCAGTAATCTATTTTACCTTTTCATGCTAGACCTTTTGACAGATGCTTTCAAATCTCTGTTGGCAATAAATATCTGCAAAGGAACTCAGGGAAGCTAAGTACCAACCAAAAGCTATGCACAAAAGATATCATTAACTCACCATGAAAAGATTAAGAAGACCTTCATTCTTATCAACAAAAGAGAAATCCCCATGAATAAAAGCATCAGCAAAGCCTAGTTCAGCTTGAGTTGCAATCTGTAAGACATTATCTATGTCACTGAACTTTAAACTTTTTGGTTTATCTTTTTATCACTATCAATTTACCTTCCAGTAGAACTGTGTACTATGAACTCTAAGAGAAACTTTGAGAGAGCATTTCTTCTCTGTTCCTTGGAAGGTGAAAATTTTGCCTCCTTCTTCCAACAAGCTGTATATTATAACATATAAATAAAGTTATTAAAAGCTCAAAAATCTTCCAAGTAATATTCTGGCATTAGCATGAATGATAAAGCCAATTTTGAAGCAATGAATAATATAATAACAAAAAGTACATATGTGTATCCTGTTTGGGATTAAAGTAATACAAGGTGAAACTATCATCACTCACATTATGCATCCTGTTTGAATGAAACTTTTGAGAAATCTAGTAACGAGGAGGCGTGCTCCAGTTTCAGGCCAGGTTGGTACCATATGCTTGGGGTTATCCAGAATACAACAATTCCTTCTAAGCATGCCATCTGCAGCAGCCACACCAGCCTGAGGAGGACAATCATCTATATAAGAACAAAAGCTGCAAAAGACTCCAAATTTGTTTTTAGTTTGTTATTAACAGAAGTAGTATATACAACCTTAAGTCCATCCTCATGGAAGCCATAGCCTGAAATATTGCAGCAAATATACATCAATAAACAGTGAATCACAAAGCGGAAAATAAAGTTTGTGCACTAAAGGGAAGTGGAAAGAAAACTAAAATTCTCTCTGCAAAAATAGCTTGGCAGCTAGTTTAGTCCCCTAAATATCGATTTCATCAAAATAGAAACGTAATTGGGATAAACAGATTCAAATTAAACTTATAAGCTGAAATATTACAGGACTAACAGTTAGAGAAACTGGTTCACTAAATTGAACAAAGTTGAAGAGTCCAACTGTAGACTATGCACAAAAGCAGGTTACAAGGGAACAGATATCTTGAAGCAACTCTCAACACTCTGCTTAAAAAGAGATTCATACCTTGATATGCTCCACAAAACCATATTCCTCTCTTTCCTTGGATTTGATATAGCTCACATGAAGCTTTTGATGCAGCAACTGAGGGTACTGGATGACTGGTGGTCCACTTAAGCAACGTATGCTCTGGTGTGTGAGGAGGATCAAGGGTTACGAGATAAGGCAGCTTTGAATCACCAAGATTCTGTAAGTTTAGACAGTTCACAATTTAAGAGAAATGACTTCCAACTGAAAACATTATCTTCTACTTTCTATACAAGGTCCTAAATCACTGTATTCCATAACACACCTGGATTATATTGAGCCAATATGTCGCACATCCTCTATTATTCGTGGTTCCAAGAAAGTTACAAGCACACCATGTTGTTGGGTTGCGAGGCAGGAATGTTTTGTCATGATGAAGGAAAACGTCACTGTCATAGAGGAATGTAGAATTTTAGAGTCAGAATGGAGGCTAACTATATTAATCTTGGCCTCCAATACAAATTTCATATTATCTCAGAAATCTAGCAGGTTGTCGAATCTAATTGAACTTCACCAAACCACAAAATAAAGCTCCTCTGGTAACAGAAAATACAAATATATATACAACGTAAGTGATGTCGGGCAATAGATAAAAAGTAGAATTAAAGAGGAATGAAATCCAAGGTATTCAAATATAGGAGTCGAAAGTACCTATAGACATACTGGAAAGCACCCAGTATTCTTGTTTCATCAAATGTTGCCTCTTTGCCTAACATTCTCAGAGAATCTGTAGCACGTACAGCGATTATGCATCCATCATATACATCTGTGGCACCATCAATGCAATCTATGGTACAACCTGCAGGAAGGGCTCTTTCATTTACAGTTAGAATCACAAGTAGTTTGTAGCGCACAGCGAACTCTTGCAAGAAGCCAAAAGATAAAATCAAGCTAGACCTTCTTCATTTGTTGTTACAGAATTTACTTCACAATTAGTTCTTATTTGGCAGCCTCTCTTTCCCAGCTCCTCCTTAACCTGCGTTGATATTGCCATCGAATCACTCTCAAGGATGTACATGCTTAACTTAACAAATCACAGAAAATAGTAAGAACTTTGAAGTATCTATGAATGAAAAATCACCTTGTCTATATGTGATTGCCATCTTACAGTGAGCAATTGGGGGAGACCAAAGAGCTACAAAGAAAGAAATAAAAGCACCCTTAGGCACAAGGGCAATAAGATGAGTAAAAGCTAAGCATTCCAATTCTGTATTTGTGTGCACCACATTTAACAATTGTCTATAATCAACACACAAAGTGTTCTATCTACTTGAACTGTAGCTAAGAGAAAAGAACCTGCAGAAGATGTTGGTCGTGGAAGAATGAAAGAATGTAATAAGCAGAAAAGCCCATTACTCGTTCCGAGGAGCAGGACCATATTGAAGCACATATTGGA
>NW_026023138.1:3911-12229 GCF_019186545.1 Solanum stenotomum | reverse complement strand
TTGATGAAATACCTTTTTAATTAGAACAGAAATCTTTCTCAGCTGTGCATCTTTCAGGTCTTCGTCCTCACTCTATACAAATTCGGAAAGAATAATAGATTATTAGATTACCTTGGAACAAGAAATGTAGCTTAACATACGAAGAAAAAAGTGGCAAGCATTTAAAAAGTTTGAGAGCTAACCTTGAAAATTGCGCATGAGTATGTCATTGTCTCATCCAGAAAGAGTGAAAAGAGTTCATTACTCTGGAAAAGAAAAAAATACTTGTGTCATTGGCAAAAGTATGTGCAGGATTACCTGCTTTAATTTCACTAGCAATCTTTGAAATTCCCTACATTGGGTGATATAATATGCAAGTTGATTAATTACCAGGTCATAATGACGAGAGATATTCCGACGAGCCTGAGTCAGGGTGTTTCGATTTGAAACATGTCCAATGAAATATTTTGCAGATAACAGATCTAGTAATGGTGTCCACCAGCCTCTAGAGCCACACAAAATGATGACAAACTTTAACATATGAACACAAGTTTGTGTTTCTTGATTTCAGATCAGTAAGTAAACTATTTTACCTTTTAACAGATGCTTTCAAATCTCTGTTGGCAACATATATCTGCAAAAGATATTAGGAAGCTAAGTACCGATAAATATCTATTTACAAAGATATCGAGCCATTCCCTCACCATGAAAAGATTAAGAAGACCTTCATTCTTATTAACAAAGGAGATATCCCCATGAATAAAAGCATCGGCAATCCCTAGGTCAGCTCGAGTTGCAACCTGTAAGAGATTGGTTAAGTCTTTGATCACTTGTAGGGGCAAAGGAAATTTCAATTTACCTTCCAGTAGAACTGTGTATTATGAACTCTAAGAGAAACTTTGAGTGAGCATTTCTTCTCTGTTCCTTGGAAGGTGAAAATTTTGCCTCCTTCCAACAAGCTGTATATTATAACATATAAATAAAGTTATTAAAAGCTCAAAAATCTTCCGAGTGATATTCTGGCATTAGCATGAATGATTTGAAGCTATGAATAATATAATAACAAAAAGTACATATGTGTATCCTGTTTCGGATTAAAGTAATGCAAGGTGAAACTATCATCACTCACATTATGCATCCTGTTTGAATGAAACTTTTGAGAAATCTAATAACGAGGAGGCGTGCTCCAGTTTCAGGCCAGGTTGGTACCATATGCTTGGGGTTATCCAGAATACAACAAGTCCTTCTAAGCATGCCATCTGCAGCAGCCACACCAGCCTGAGGAGGACAATCATCTATATAAGAACAAAAACTGCAAAAGACTCCAAATTTGTTTTTAGCTTGTTACTAACAGAAGTAGTATATACTACCTTAAGTCCATCCTCATGGAAGCCATAGCCTGAAATATTGCAGCTAGTTTAGTGGAAAGAAAACTAAAAAGTACATGAAGACAAGTTCTCTCTGCGAAAATAGCTTGGCAGCTAGTTTAGTCCCCTAAATATCGATTTCATCAAAATAGAAATGTAATTAGGATTATCTCTTAAAACATATTCAAATTAAACTTATAAGCTGCTATATTACAGGACTAACAGTTAGAGAAACAGGTTCACTAAATTGAACAAAGTTGAAGAGTCCAACTGTAGACTATGCACAAAAGAAGGTTACAAGGGAACAGATATCTTGAAGCAACTCTCAACACTCTGCTTAAAAAGAGATTCATACCTTGATATGCTCCACAAAACCATATTCCTCTCTTTCCTTGGATTTGATATAGCTCACATGAAGCTTTTGATGCAGCAACTGAGGGTACTGGATGACTGGTGGTCCACTTAAGCAATGTATGCTCAGGTGTGTGAGGAGGATCGAGGGTTACGAGATAAGGCAGCTTTGAATCACCAAGATTCTGTAAGTTTAGACAGTTCACAATTTAAGAGAAATGACTTCCAACTGAGAACATTATCTTCTACTTTCTATACAAGGTCCTAAATCACTGTATTCCATAACACACCTGGATTATATTGAGCCAATATGTTGCACATCCTCTATTATTCGTGGTTCCAAGAAAGTTACAAGCACACCATGTTGTTGGGTTGCGAGGCAGGAATGTTTTGTCATGATGAAGGAAAACGTCACTGTCACAGAGGAACGTAGAATTTTAGAGGCAGAATGGAGGCTAACTATATTAATCTTGGCCTTCAATACAAATTTCATATTAGCTCAGAAATCTAGCAGGTTGTAGAATCTAATTGAACTTCACCAAACCACAAAATAAAGCTCATCTGGTAACAGAAAATACAAATATATATACAACGTAAGTGATGTCGGGCTATAGATAAAGATTCAAAAAAGATAAAAAGCAGAATTAAAGAGGAATGAAATCCAAGGTATTCAAATATAGGAGTCGAAAGTACCTATAGACATACTGGAAAGCACCCAGTATTCTTGTTTCATCAAATGTTGCCTCTTTGCCTAACATTCTCAGAGAATCTGGAGCACGTAAAGCGATTATGCATCTGTCATATACATCTGTGGTACCATCAATGCAATCTATGGTACAACCTGCAGCAAGGGCACTTTCATTTACAGTTAGAATCACAAGTAGTTTGTAGCGCACAGCGAACTCTTGCAAGAAGCCAAAAGATAAAATCAAGCTAGACCTTCTTCATTTGTTGTTACAGAATTTACTTCACAACTAGTTCTTATTTGGCAGCCTCTCTTTTCCAGCTCCTCCTTAACCTGCGTTTGATACTGCCATCGAATCACTCTCAAGGATGTACATGCTTAACTTAACAAATCACAGAAAATAGTAAGAACTTTGAAGTATCTATGAATGAAAAATCACCTTGTCTATATGTGATTGCCATCTTACAGTGAGCAATTGGGGGTGACAAAAGAGCTACAAAGAAAGAAATAAAAGCACCCTTAGGCACAAGGGCAACAAGATGAGTAAAAGCTGAGCATTCCAATTCTGTATTTGCGTGCACCACATTTAACAATTGGCTATAATCAACACACAAAGTGTTCTAGCTACTTGAACTGTAGCTAAGAGAAAAGAACCTGCAGAAGATGTTGGTCGTGGAAGAATGAAAGAATGTAATAAGCAGAAAAGCCCATTACTCGTTCCGAGGAGCAGGACCATATTGAAGCACATATTGGAGCCTGTGAAAGATATGTGTCAATTGCTTGTTGCAAGATTAATTTTTTGAATGAACAAAAAAGGAAAAATTTATACAAGTATCAAAATCAATAACAAGGACAAACTGCAGTGTCACACCAGATAAGCCTTCTGAAATAGCTCCGAATAGTCATGTGACTTAATAAATTGTCCTAATGTTTCATTGCGATCAATGTCAGGATTGTTGTCCAATTCTTCAAGGTAACTGCAATGCAGTGAGAAGCGTAATCGTGATGAAATAAATGAAGTGCACAAAACAGAACAATTTATTCCCTTCGAATGAACAAAGAAAACTATACATGTGCTCTAAATTTCTAATGAGATGAGTAAATTAACAGAAATGCTCAAAAATTAACATTTGTAATGAAATAAGTTATTGGTACCTTATGGCATCCTGTTTGAATCTGATAATTTCTCTTATCATTTGCCAAAAATATGGATTCAGTACATTCTTCTTCTGTGCAAACAAACTAGAGAATCCATTTCGAGTACCCCATTCACAACCACGGCCTTGGTCTAAGCTCACTGAGAATGACATATCAGAAATGTTCATATCAACTCCGAGTAACTCAAAAAATCCTATCAGGTTCGAATAAGTTTCCTGTAAAATCATATGAGAGTAACACTGTTACTTATTAAATACTAGTTTCTGGACACGTGTGTTGCACGTATAGTATACACGATATAAGTTATATTAAAAACATAGTGTAATCAATAACAAAAAAAAGTACAAACTAAAATTGATGAACGTAACACTCATCCAATTTGAATGACTTCTTTGTTGAGCGATAAATGATTAGTTACTGTCGGAATTGCAAAATTGAATAACTATATTTAGTTAGATAGGTAAAATGTATAAAATGAGTTACATTTTAATGTTATTAGGTGCAAATATTTTGTCTATAAGGAAGTATTAATACTATTAAATATTTGCACCTAATAACATTAAGTATTAAGTTTCGTGATATCATATTTGAATAATGAATTGTGATACTTATACCAAATAGTAAAATAATGAATCTGAAATATTTAAACCAAAAACTTGTTATGATAAACATTTAAAACTTGTTGTTAAAATTTACAAAATGCAAATAATATATATGATTATCAAGAATTTAAAACTAATCTTAACAATTGTGCATGGAAACAAAAGCGAATTCCAATTCACGTGAAATCAAAGTATTGTAATTCTAATAATTAGCCAAATATGTCACAAAAAGGATTAATGAGTTCTTTTCAAGTAATACTTAAACTTGAATATTGCAATGATCATAAAGGTTATAGCCAGTAATCAATAGGAAGAGGAGCATCAATCAACGCGTTTAAATAACACCATTTCTTTAGATGAAATAACTATTTTGTAGAGAGTATATTATCTTTGCATCTTAAAGAATTATAATAAGAATATTACACTATGAGAATGAATTCACTAATCTCAACTATGATCAGCCTGGGAAGCTCTTATCTTTAAAGTTGATTTACCAATTTATCCTTATACTTAATTATTTATTTATAAAATAATTTTTATTTACACCATAATTTTAAAAAAAATCTTCAATTAAATTAGTTTTCAATAACATGAATTGAATGGATGATTTGGAAGTGGAGTAATAATATAATACTTTAATTATCACATTTAATTCAATGATTTAATAAGGACTGAGGACAATCATCTTTCTTTCTTTCTCTGCTTATTTTTTGATTTATTCATTTTATATTAAAATTTTGATCATTATCATATTATATCAAGTAGAAACCTTCCAAATGAAAAATTGAATTATCAAATCACCTATTAGAAGTTAAACATCATTTTAACCTTCAAGCAACTATTATTTCAAAAAGTATAATATAAAAATATAAATACACACATTTCATACAATAAAAAGAAAAATTTTGCATTTAATAATTATTATGTAATAACCATAACTTTATATGAAACGTTGGTGATTCAATTATTTAATTGTTACGTTAACCAATGAACAACCTTTCATTGCTACAATAAGTACAAAGA
The DNA here is from genome assembly GCF_019186545.1 of Solanum stenotomum. Lineage (NCBI taxonomy): Eukaryota > Viridiplantae > Streptophyta > Magnoliopsida > Solanales > Solanaceae > Solanum > Solanum stenotomum. Next base: position 7,064 of record NW_026023138.1, on the reverse strand, counting down.
AGTTGAGAAGTTGAGAAGTTGAATTGACTATTAATTATAATTCATTAGTAATTAATAAATGAAAGGAAATTTCAAAGGACTAGGAAAAAACATTATATAAAGGCTACTAATTTCCCATCTCCTCTTTGTCACTTTTGAGATTGAATGCAAATTATTTTATCTTTGATTTCGTTTTTTTTTATGCCCTTAGATAGTTTGATGTCAAATTAGAGTAGTTGTCATATTTAATTTTTACTACTCTTGAATTATCAGTTATAATATAATCTTCGAAGAAATCATGGTCAAAATCACCATCTCTCCTCCCTATCAATTATCAGTATTACACCGTTTTTTGTGGTAGAGAGTATATTATCTTTGCATCTTAAAGAATTATAATAAGAATATTATACTATGAGAATGAATTCACTAATCTCAACTATGATCAGCCTGGAGAAATCAACCCTTCCATGATCGAAAATTCTCGCTAGATCGACTCTATGGAAGATGAAAGAAATAAAATTTAATGAGTAAAATAATTTAGGAAACTTATACACATGTGACTTGACCATAATTAATTGTTGTTACACAATGTCTTTCTCACCCTCACTAAACGTTTTTGTTCCTCTAAACATGTAGTGAAGGAGAAGGTGAAAGAGATAAATAAAATTATGGCAGTAAGCATTTTCAGAAAGCATATATAGTATTTGGATTCATTGAATTTGAGGGGTTAATGAATTTTGTTATATTTTCTTATGTAAACAAAAGTTATTCAAATGAATATTTGCTTTTACTCAGATAAAATGGTAAACTAACTTTTGATTCATTATTATTATGGATATTAATTATTATTTATGAATAATAACTTTTTTTTGTTCTCACTTTTAATATATATATATATATATATATATACTATTTTAAAAGCATGAACTCCCTAACTTGAATGTTAAATTACTATAATACCCCAACTTAAAACACCTATTTTAATAAATATGTTGTATTTTAATATTATTTTTTTTGTTCTATATCATATTAAAGCTGACATCTTTTAATATTGATGGGTAGGGACTTTTCTGAAGGGTTGTAACTTTTTGATAGAGTTGTGACTTTTTCGATGAGTTATGACATTTCCTAAAAGTTGCAACTTTTCTGAAGGATTGTGACTTATCTGATAAGGCACAATAAGCACTTTTTCATACTATCCTTTGTTGTCTATAAATATGGGGGTTATCTCACACTTTGAATTTTGTACGTTTTCTATTCTTCTTCATAACACAAGGAAGATTGTGATAGTAGTTCAATAATGCAATTACAATATTTTATGTGGAAAAACTAAATAGATCAACAAAAATTGATGCAACAAGGAGAATGGAATAACTCAACTTCTAACGAGAAGAATATCTATATAACTAATATATACTCATTTTCATAGCCATAAATATATTTTTGCAACAACTTCAACTTAACAAGAAGTTCAATGATTTTCTAATACACAAACTACAACTTGGTGTTCAAGTAGTGAAAAGTCTCAAACTGTTGGAGAAAAAGGATTTGATCAAACACTTGTTTAAAGAGTCCAAATATGTACTCATTTTCATTACCATAAATATATTTTTGCAACAACTTCTACTTGACAAGAAGTTCAATGATTTTCTGTTGCACAAACTACAACTTGGTGTTCAAGCTGTGAAAAGTCTCCAACTGTTGGAGAAAAAAGATTTGATCAAAAACTTGTTTGAAGTGTCTAAACTAGATTTAATAAGTACTCCTCCGTTTCCAATTTATTTGTTGTACTTTTATTTATATTTAGTTTAATATGAATGTTCTTTTTTCTTGGTTGTTGGGGTGAATCTTTAAGACCACAAAATTAAAAGACATATTTATATATTATACATATCCTTAAATTAAAAGTCTTTTTTATTAGTTAAAATTTCATATCAAATTTAAATTAGACAAAGCAATATCTATCTTTTTTATCTTCTATAGTAACTGAAAAGAATGAACTACATAACTTAAATGATAAATTATTATAATACCACCAACTTAAAACACAAAATATAATATATCTTATATAAAAGTATATTTTATTTTATTTATTTATAGTATATTATATTATATTAAAACAGACAGCTTTTCACATTGAAGGGTTGTGACATTTCCAAAGAGTTATAACTTTTTCGATGAGTTGCGACATTTTCGAAGGGTTGTGACTTTTCTCTAGGGTTGCGACTTTTCCGAAGAGTTCTGACTTTTCTGAAGGGTTGTAACATTTCCTAACAGTTATGACTTTTTTGATGAGCTGTGACCTTTTTGAAGGGTTGTGACTTTTCTAAAAGTTTGTGACACTTTTTTGATGACAATAAGAATTTTTTTTATGCACTACCCTTTCTTGGCTATAAAAAGAGGGGTTTCCTCAAAGTTTTAAACTATAATTTTTTGAATTTTTTCATTGTTCTTCTTCTTCTCAAAACATCCAATTTAGTATATCTTCTATATTTTATATATTTAATTATTTACTTAAGTTATATTATATTAAAAGAAGACACCATTACACATTGAATGGTTACGACTTTTCCAAAGAGTTTGACTTTTCCGATGAGTTGTGACATTTCCAAATGATTGTAACTTTTATGATGGAAACAATATGCACATTCTCATACTACACTTTGTTAACTATATATGAAGGGGTTTTTTCACATTTTTAAACAACGATTTTTTTTATGTTTTCTATTCTTAAAAACTCACGTTTGATTTTCACACGTTGACAATCTCAAAGTTCAATAAAATTTGAACATTCCCTAACATGAATGTTAATTAATACAATAATCAAACTACAAATATCCAAATTAGTATGACTTTTATATTTTACACCAATATTTATTTATATTATATTATATTAAATGTAAGAACTCTAACAATACAATAATAACAAATTAATGCACAATGGGGAGGGAGGAGAAAGTATGTTTCAGAGGATGTGTAACTAAGATATTTTAAAAGTAACTAACTTTCAATAGTAATCATAAGAAAGCTTACATCCACTATTCAAAGGAACTTATACTTTATCCTTCATTTTATAATTGTTTACTTAATTTTTTAATTTAGTAATATTCACATTATTATTAATGTAATACATGGTTTGATATTCACGTGCAACGCACGTGCGTCAAAACTAGT
>NW_026023138.1:0-3351 GCF_019186545.1 Solanum stenotomum | reverse complement strand
GATGATATACATAGACATTTAAATTATAATTCAATACACACCTTATATAACAAACATTTTTCGAAATATAAGTTGGAAAAGGCCCAAAATGATACCCTAACACATCGAAAATGACTTAAATTTGTTATCGTTCCATGCACACACTTAAGTTATGAGCACTTTAGCATTTACCAATAACGCGCATTTAAGTATAAAAATAAATGCTTACAAGTTACAACTAATTAAATGATTTGATCATTTTATAAGCCTACTCAAACACCCTCTGATCGTACTTACCCCGTTGAAGACCATAAAGCCAAGGTCAAGATCGATGTCATTGACAGTAACGGTCTTAGCATGGCCGCCTAGATAATGTTCCTTCTCATAAACCACAACTTTGACACCAGATTTTGCCAATTCATATGCAGCAACTAGTCCATTTATCCCTGCTCCAATTACTGCTACTTTCATGTTTTTAAAATATAAGCTTCAAAGTTACAAACAATTAAGAGTTTGATGAAATATTGGTGTATTGAGGCATAAATTTATAATGTATAAGAAATGATGTGAATTGTGATAGAGTACTAGCAGTCGCTATAATGTCACCTACCAATATCAACTTATCCAAGTTCATAATTAAAACATTTTTTTTTAAATCCAGGATAACCTGCAATCGTTACAACCTCTGCAACAGCCTCTGCCTTTCGGGTGAGCACTTTGTGTGCACTGGATAAACCCCTCACTGTGTAATAGCCTGCAAACCACACAGGAGATGTAAACCACACTAGGCAAGCTCTATGCGACAGACTCAACTCAGAAGACATTGAAGGGGGATCGATCCCGGGTCGGATAACCACCCTCCAAACCAACTGAGCCATCTCGAAAGACTCATAATTAAAATGTAATGACCCAGAAGGTCATTTTTAATAATTTCAAAGTATTCGTTGACTTTAGTTAATTAGTTGATGGGTAATTATGAATAATTGACTTAATTGATAGTTAATGGACTAAAATGATCATTTATTTAAGACCCTATACCATTTGTACCATATAATTAAATTAAATTATTGAAATTTACCACCTTTTCACTTTGAATTATACCTAATTATTTTATTTAGAAACAAAAAGGAGATAGGGAACAACGAAGGAGACGTTAGGCGGCGGATAAGAAACAATTTGAAACTTGTGATATTTATATACTTAATGCTTGAAAAATGTTCACTGTTAATATTATTATTATTTAATGAAAGTTGATAGGTATTTGGAAATTTAGGAAATCATTAGAATCATGAAGAAGGGCAAGATTTTGATAGTGGGGTCATGATTCGCCGCCACTGATTTTTTTATTTTTTATTTATTTTTTTTTTTTTCGCCCCTGATTTGATTTTGTAAAAGTGGCATCGAAATTAATGCTTCCTCCGTCCCATTTTATGTGGCACCATTTCTTTTTTGGTTAGTCCCAAAAAGAATGTCACATTTCCTTATATGGTAAATATTTAAAGGTACAATTCCTCTTTTATCCTTATTGGTCCCACTTAATCTTAAAATAATACTCCAATACATTTATGAGGAGAGAAAAAAGTGAATCTACTTTTTAAAGGGTAATTTGGTAAACATTTCAAAGTCTTCATTTATTTCTTAAACTTCGTGCCTGGTCAAATGTTGCCACATAAAATGGGACGGAGGGAGTAATATTAATCGGTTATTATATTATAAATTCAGTTTTTAATATATTGAGATATGTAATTAATTATTAGGTGTATAATATTATGTGAATAACATTTGAATTAGGATATTGGGAAAACTGAATTTAACCCTAGACTTGAAACTTGGATAATATAATAGTTGAAATGTTAATTGGCATCAAGATTTACAAACTTGATTATATTGGGTGAATTTTTGGGTCAAGGCTAAATACATAGTAATATGAGTGTTGTTTGTTTTGAAGTCTTATTGTGATTATTGATTTGAATAGATTGTATTGATTTGAAAGTACAACGAAAGAGGAAGGCTCAAGTACCGGAGTGATTGCTTGATTGTTTGAGGTAAGTGGATTTCTAAACCCTTATTAAGTGTATGAAATTCATGTATTTCCTTGTAATATGTGTTTGGGGGGTAATGAGACTTGGTGATGGGTTGACTTGTCCACATTGATTAATTCTAATGATGAAAAAGGGGTAATAAAAGGCAATGTGATTAATTGTTTGTGTGTGATGTGTTGAGAATGGTTTGAAAGGCTTGTTGAATCATTGTTGATGTTGTATCATGATTGTGTTGTTGTGAATTGTGCAATGTTATGAAAATGGTCATCTCCTCATTATTTGTGTGAACATGTCATTTGCATGGTTCTGAGACATGGTTGTGACAAGTGTTGTGTGAATTGAGAAAGAATAAGAAATTAAAAAGGATGTACCATTTCGAGGAACATATTGCGCGCCGCGATGGATGCATGGACAGTTATGTTCCCCATGGGTCCCCGACTAAGAGATAGCGGGTGTGTGTCACTAGGTCAGACATACATCACTATACTTGACATTGTTCCATTGCATCACATATTTATCATTAGTGAACTTGATATTGTGTTTTTGGTGATCTTGTGAGTGCCTTTCTGTGGAACTTTGATTGATGAATATTGAGCTTATTGTTGAGGATATGTAATTGTTAGAGTGTTGTTGCTGAGCTGTGTGCTATGTGAATTGTGAACTGTTAGGTTGAGCTGGTTTAAAGCAGATTGTAGTTGTGGAGGTTGTAATTGATGAATATTGAGCTTGTTGTTGAGTATATGTGATTGTTAGAATGTAGTTGTTGAGATATGTGCTTGTAAATTGTGAATTGTTAGGTTGTGCTAATTTTATGCAGGTTGTAGTTGTGGAGGTTCGGTTGGGGTGTAAGACGTACCCGTATTCTATCCCCTTAACTTGTGTTTAGAGGTTTACTTGCTGAGTACCATGTGGTTTGGTACTCACCCCTTGCTACTACATTTTTCTGTAGGTTACTAGCCCAGACCTTTGTGATATTTTCTCTTCTCCTTGTCTGAGGCTTCTTGTGGAGGTTTGTGAGGTAGCTGCTTGTCATTTCAGCGGACCTTCTTTCTCCTTAATTATGATCTTGTTCTATTCTAGAAACAATGTCATTTGAAACATGTGTTTTCTTTCAACTTTGTTATAACACATTAGAGGCCTGTACACGTAACAACCAGGATTTGGGGATATTTTTGAGTTGATTATGAAATTTCCGCATTTTATTGTAATTGTTGAGTTTTAGGCTGGCTTGTCTTGGTGGGATAAGACGAGTGCTACCACGTTCATTTTGAAAACAAACTTTGATCCATATTCCATTATATCTATGTCAGTTTAAATAATACTCAAAGTC
>NW_026023137.1:0-1013 GCF_019186545.1 Solanum stenotomum | reverse complement strand
TAATAACATGTTCAATGTAATTCTACAAGTGATACTTGGAAAGATATATAGGATACATGCATATCGTATTCCTACTTTTATGGGGTCGAAAGATTATTTCTGATAAACCCTTGACATAACAACGCATTATGAAAAGATGGAATAAGAAGACGTGTTTCCAGAACGAACAAGATACATGTAGAGAAGGAGGAGTTAGCAAAGTTAGACAAAATTGGAATAGGCATAAGAATATGTATTGATGTACCATATCGGCTAATGCTCCCAAGTTGATGCAATGCATTCCGTCAGTTGACTGAAGACTTGATTATTGGTATCGATCGGTCCAACACGGATTTGTAATAGGAGAGGTTATAATATATTTTTCTTTTTTTGACAACTCTTTAATTATAAATTTCCACATAATTTAATATCATAAAATTAATGACATATTGATAGTTGATACAATATTCTACCTAGCTTTAGCTTAAAATCATAAGATTTTTTTAAAAAATAATTAATTTCTTAATTTTCGTGTTAAATTAAAACTAGACAACAAAATTAAAATGGTGAAAATAATTAATATATTAGAGCTCCTATCTTGTCATGTCTCAACATTTCTGGGGCATAATATTAGAATTTGATAGCGCCATGTTTTCTTAATTAAGCATGTCTAAACATGCAATTATTATAAGTATTTTGTGCTGGCCGGAATAGAATTATATATGAAAAGAGCAACGAAAAATGTTTTTTTCTCATCGAGTATTTGTTGTCTTGCACTAATTTAATTTATGTACACTATTTTAAAAGGCAAAATTGACCGTTCGATTTTTGTGGAATACACATCAAAAATCGATGAGAAATTGTTTTAGTCGGTATCAATAACCAACCAATGGCGTTTGACTTTTTCAATCGCACTTGGTTGGTTTGTTCTTTAAAAAAGTATTATTATTTTTGAAAAATGCTAACCAGATTTGGTCGGTTTTCAAATTACACAATTATAAAAAGCACCATCTGAAAATCGAGCTTCCGTCTTT
>NW_026023136.1:0-863 GCF_019186545.1 Solanum stenotomum | reverse complement strand
TCCTCAATTTTGATCAACATGATTATGAAGTTATGTTTGAATATGGATCGTGTTAACTTTTTTTTTATTATGATTCATGAATTTAAGGTAAAAAATTATNTCCCCAATTAATTTGTATTTTTGCATATTTCTATATCTAAAAATTGAAAGAAGAAAATGTCCATCATAAATACATTAAATCGAGAGGATCTTCATTGGACTATCCAACCCAACATAAAGATTGAAGCGAGAATAATATTTTTTGAATCTAATTTAATATTAATTATTATCAATGAAAAAAGAGTAAAAATATGAGGCTTTTGAAAATCATGTTCCAAACACATTGAGATCTTTGAAGAACACATGAAATTCTCTCATGCATAGGTAACATTTTTTTAATCAACTTTTTGAATGAGTTGACAATATAATATGTGAATACTTTTTCATTAATATTTTAGTATTATCATTGTATATATTGAAGCCACAATTTTTAAATGAAGAACTTTTTCGTCTCTTAGAATTAGAGTAAAAAAATAGTTATGATCTATCCATTTGAATTGAGATATGAGTGATGAATGATTTTAAATTCAACTTAACGCTAAAATGTAAAATATTAAAAATTAAAGATAAAAACTTTAAATTCATCGTTGAAATCAAACTTAATTGTGAATTTTACATAATACAATATTAATTAGTATTATAAATAACAATATACTCATGTAATCTCATAAAGATGATACAAGCTTAAGTTATTTATACTAGACTCTTAGATCAATAATATACTAAATTAAATAAGAATAACGGCACATGTTAGTTATTAATTTAAATTTCCAACGTAGAATAAAAAATTAAGTCAGATGTCACGACCCGATTTATCAAGTCAT
>NW_026023135.1:0-641 GCF_019186545.1 Solanum stenotomum | reverse complement strand
ACACTTCAACAACAATTCCCAATCTTTTATCAAATCATAGAATAAACTTGGTGTGTGTGAGGGAAAGGATCAACCCACACGAAAACTCACATACCTTGATAGGGATCACCCCCGACGAAAATCCACAATGATCTTGTTGATCTCCTCTTTCTTCTCTTCTTCTTCTTCTCCTTCTTCTCTTCTTCACTCTCAAGAACCCTAACTCTTTCTCTTTCAAAATGGGACAACATGATCCAAAGATCAGCCTAATACAACAATATGACCTCAAAAGAAATAATTTGTGAAAGGACCAAAATGCCCTTAAATTTCCGGACGGATTTCCCTTCCAACTGTCCAACTTCTAAAGGGCATAACTCCCTCATACGAACTCGGAATCGAGCAAACTCAGTGGCGTTGGAAAGTTCATTCCACGAGCCTCGCAACCATAACTGGAACCACTCCTAACTCATCCTGAGCTAGGAGTTACGACTACTCAAAGTTGGCCAAGACTCCCTGATTTCCACACTTAGCCAAATTTCCAGATTTTTAAATCTTTCCAAAAATATTTCCAAATTTCAAGCTCCTTCAAAGCCACTTCAAATAGTCAGATGTTACAGGGGGGACCTGCCGCTTAGCTGTCAATTTCTCTTTGTTTTTAAGGG
>NW_026023134.1:24910-66725 GCF_019186545.1 Solanum stenotomum | reverse complement strand
GACATAGACTTGGGAAAGGAAAAAAAAACTTACAGCCTCTTAAGCTAGTTGTTCACCTTGGACCGGATAAAATTGAAGGCAATATTAAGCTGATAGTGTCTTCCCTCTGTTGGTTGCAATCCTCAACCTCGGGTAGGCTTGTGAAATCGTAATCCAAGTTTGTTTCAACAGTCACCAAGCCTTCCAATGCCTTAACCACCAATGACATGGAAGGCCTCTTGGTGAAATCACCCTGTAGACACCACGCAGCAATGCTCATCATTTCTGTCACTGCTTCTTTGTGGATCTGCATATCCTCGTTGTTTTTGTCAACAATATCCATAAGCTGCTGTTGTTCCGATTTTCTTTCGAAAACACTTAGCAAATGGACATCCTCATCAGCTTGGGACCGATCCAAATTCTTTCTCCCACACAACAGCTCCAAGAGCACAATTCCAAATGCATACATGTCTACTTTCTCAGTGATAACTGACCTCAACCATTCAGGAGCCAAATACCCTGGTGTTCCTCTCATCCTAGTTACAACTTTGCTTTCATCTTTATCGATCAGTTTCGACAGCCCAAAATCAGATATCTTAGGATTGAAATTTTTATCTAGAAGGATATTTTGTGGTTTGATGTCCAAATGAATTATCTTCTGGCTGCATTCGTCATGAAGATAAGCTAATCCTTTGGCAATATCTGTTATAATCCTTTGCCTTGCATGCCATCTAAGCCCATTTTCTTCATTTTTATGATAAATCCACCTATCTAGTGATCCATTTACCATGTGTTCATAGATCAGAAGTCTTTGGGTCTTTTCGGCACAAAATCCAATGAGTTTTACCAGATTGACGTGGTGAATCCCATCGACTATGTTTACTTCTGTTAAGAATGATTCCATCACATGACCTAGACCATCCAGACGCTTTACAGCTATTTTTGTGCCATTAGTCAGTGTTCCTTCATATACTGAGCCAAATCCTCCTTCCCCGAGCTTTCTGCTGAAATCTTCAGTTATTGTTCTTAGCTCATTGTAAGAGAACCGAGTTAGCATTCCCGGAAAGATTGGTTCGAGATCCAGAAAACCCCCAGCCTTTGTGGAATCTTTTGTCCTCTTTTTAAAGATAACAAAGAAAGCTGTGATACTTAACATTATCCCAAAGAAAACTGCAAGACTAGATCCTATTATCAGTATGTGAGGTCTTGATCTTTTCCCTCCAGAAATGGTTGGAGACTGATTCTGAGTGTTTGAGGAATTCTGCACCTTAAGAAATACTCTGTTGTCCATTCCATTCTCAGTGTCGATGAGAGAAAAGACCTCATTCAGTAATAAACATCTCCCACTTCTTGCCCCATCTGAATCATATCCGAAGACAACAGCTTTGTAGGAACAGTTTCTTAGACAGGCCCTTTTGCAATCTTCCTACTTTTTTCCCTCAAACCATAATGTACTCGAAATTAGTTCATGATTGATCTCAAATGCAAGATATGTGGTATTCTTGAGCTCTACGAAACTATGATACTGCGAAGAGTTGCAGTAAATGGATGTCAACTGTGAACATCCAACTTCTGTTTTCCTCTCATCTAATGGCCTGAAGAAATTTCGGTCTGGCGGACAACTACATTGCCCATTACTTGTACAAATCCCATATCTTCCACACACCATTGGGTACCCACAGTTCCCTGGATATATATTCATCAAAAGATCATATATGACTTTCCAATCAAATGCGCTCTCGTCCCATTCATATACCCGTAAATGTCCATCAGGCCCAAGCTTCATGTATTGAGCTGGTGATGTAAGAGGGTATTGCAGAGGAGTAAGTGTTTGACCATCAAAACTGAAATAAGCTCTACTATCCAGATCAGAAGCATAGTAAAACTGAGGTGGATCAGAATCGATGTAAGTGGCCCAGCTTCCATTGATAATAGTTAAAGAAAACAAACTTTGACTCCGATTGGTTGCTGAAACGCTTGCTGTGAGCTTCCTGCCAGATTTCAAACTCTGTCCCGGGAGCAAAGAATCCGTAGGATGATTGAAAGACTGCCAAATTGTGCGATTGGCTTTATCAAAGAGCACGAGATTCCCCGTTTCTGTCATGTTTAAGCCAGAAACAGATTTTCCAAGTATGTACTCATTTTCATTACCATAAATATATTTTTGCAACAACTTCTACTTGACAAGAAGTTCAATGAATCTCTGTTGCACAAACTACAACTTGGTGTTCAAGCTGTGAAAAGTCTCAAACTGTTGGAGAAAAAAGATTTGATCAAAAACATGTTTGAAGTGTCTAAACTAGATTAAATAAGTACTTTTCCGTTTCAAATTTATTTGTTGTACTTATTTATATTCAGTTTAATATGAATGTACTTTTTTCTTGGTTGTTGGGGGTGCATCTTTAAGACCACAAAGTTAAAACACATTTTTATATATTATGCATATCCTTCAATTAAAACTCTTCTTTATTAGTTAAAATTTCATATCAAATTTAAGTTAGACAAATCTATATCTATCTTTTTTATCTTCTATACTAACTTAAAAGAATTTACTACATAACTTAAATGATGAATTATTATAATACCACCAACTTAAAACACCAAATATAGTATATCTTATATAAAAATATATTTTATTTTATTTATTTATTTATTTATATTATGTTATATTATGTTAAAAACATTCACATTCTCACATTGAAGGGTTGTGACATTTCCAAAGAGTTATAACTTTTTTGATGAGTTGTGACCTTTTTGAAGGGTTGCAACTTTTCTGAAGAGTTGTGACTTTTTTGAAGGGTTGTGACATTTCCAAACAATTATGACTTTTCCAATGAGTTGTGACCTTTTTGAAGTGTTGTGACTTTCCTAAAGGGTTGTGACACTTTTTTGATAACAATTAGAAATTTTTTATGCACTACCCTTTGTTGGCTATAAAAAGAGGGGTTTTCTCAAATTTTTAAACTATAATTTTTTGAAGTTTTTCATTGTTCTTCTTCTTCTTAGAACATACAAGCTATCTTCTATATTTACTTATTTATTTATGTTATATTATATTATATTAAAAGAATACACTATTTCACATTGAATGGTTACGACTTTTTCGAAGAGTTTTGACTTTTTCGATGAGTTGTGACATTTTCAAATGGTTGTGACTTTTATGATAGAAACAATATGCACATTCTCACACTACCCTTTGTTAACTATATATGAAGTGGTTTCTTCACATTTTTAAACTATGATTTTTTTATGTTTTCTATTCTTCTATTCTTAAAACTCACGTTTGATTTTCAGACATTGACAATCTCAAAGTTTAATGAAATTTGAACATTCCCTATCATGAATGATAATTAATATAATTAATACTCAAACTAAAAATATCCAATTTAGTATATCTTTTATATTTTACATCAATATTTATTTATATTATATTATATTAAAAGTAAGAATTCCAACAATACAATAATAACAAATTAATGCACTATGGGGGAGGGAGGAGAAAGTATATTTAAGGGGATGTGTAAATAAAATATTTTAAAAGTGACTAACTTTCAATAGTAGTCATAAGAAAGTTTACATCCACTATTCATAGGAACTTATACTTTATCATTCATTTTATAATTGTTTACATAATTTTTAAATTTAATAATATTCACATTATTATTAATGAAATGCATGGTTTGATATTCACGTGCAACGCACGTGCGTCAAAACTAGTATTATTATAAGTGGGAAGCTCCTAACATAAAAGTTGAATTACCATTCTGCCCTTATTTTATCCCTAAACTAAATTAAATATTAATATATAATTAATTAAAAATAAATAATAATTTTATTTAAATTCATGCATCTAGACACAATGGTTCAAATTCCTTGGGATATTAAATTTTGTATCATAGGTTTATCTTTACCAGTTTAGATGGCTTTTTTATTCAACTGTTTATAATTATTTGAATTTTTGTGGAACAATTATTATACTCTTATTTTGTCATATTTTCCTTATTCTTGTGTTTACTTCTCTTTTTCTATGTCATTTTAATTTTTAATTGATAAGCTATATTTCTTTTCAGGTTATTGTCGTATTAACCGTTTGGAAATATATCTACTAAAATTGAGAACAAAAAATATTAAAAGTTGAAGTATCAAATTATCCTTTATAGGTTGAATAGTCGTTTAAGTATTTAATTAAACACTAATCCTTTAATTATTGGTATTAAAAAGTAAATTTACCTATCTATTAATAATATTTCATTAAAATGAAACAATAGAAAACAGATACATTCTCACTCATTAGTTCATTCAATTCAATGTGGTGGAATTGCTTTCATATTCCACAATTATTCAACCTTTAGAATTTCTTTTTAGTATTTTAGATTTGTAAAATTTTTGCTAATAAATATAAACTTTAAACTAATAGTATTTAGGAAGTCCAAGTGACGGGCATATCTATGTGGTCAAGAAAATCATTTAACTTTTTCTTGCTCTTTTCGGATTTTCAATTATTTTAAAATTTATATGCTATGTACCATTCATAAGGAGTGAGGCACTTGGATCATTATCAAGGCTTTTGAATTTTGATTGGTTATGGGAGAAGGTATCATCAAGAACTCTACTCCTTTTGTATTTATTTTTACTATATATATGTATATATTGTTATAATTAAAGTCTTAAGAAGGATATGAATGTTGTATTTGTTCTTATCTGTTTAATTTTTTGTATTCTTTACCGATTTATACTTCTTTAATTTAATCTTCTATGAAATTATGAATGTTATAAGTCTATTTTTATTAGTGCTGAATTTTCTAATTTATGACTTTTATATTCGTTTTTAAATGTACTTTTATAATATTTTCTTTCTTTTATCCTTTCCATACTGATATGGTTTCTTTAAGTACCTACATATTTGTGTACTTATTGATATGAGAGCGTAATTAAGGATAAGTCATATATAGATATATTCATATTATTAGAGGCTATAATAGCTTAATTAGTTTTCCATAGTTCTTGCTTGATGGTCAAAGCACAATTCGATTATTATGAATTTTATTTAATGAATAAACTATAAATTGGTAAAACTAATATTTTTAATTTTAACATTTTCTATATGATAATTCAACTTTATAATAATTGTATGGGACAAATGTGCAACGCACGTTCCCAGGAACTAATATTATTATAAGTGGGAAGCTCCTAACTTAAAAGTTGAATTACCATTCTGCCCTTATTTTATCCCTAAACTAAATTAAATATTATATTTAAATTCATGCATCTAGACCCAATGGTTCAAATTCCTTGGGATATTTAATTTTTTATACCATCGTTTTTCTACTCATATCTAATTATTTAAATACTAAGTAATAATTATATTATATTATACTAAATACTAAAAATAAGAAGGTGTAAAGTCAAACTTTGAAAGACAAAAATATTTCATAGAAAATTGTTAGAAATTATTTCATAAAAAGTTGTTAGGAATTACTTTTTTTTTTTTTTTATAAAAACGCTTTATCTAATTCATTTAAGAACGGTTATGTTTAAATGGATTAAATTTGTTAATTAGATAAAGCGTTTTATAAAAAAATATTAGATAATTAAAGCATTTATCCTTTATTCTTTATTCTTTCTCTATAATTAGTGTGGTTAAATGGATTAAATTTGTTATCCTTTCTCTATAATTAGTGTAATTAAATGTATTGAATTATTAGTAAAAACAATCAACCTTTCCTCTCCCCATGTCCAAGATCACTAACTTCTGAAAATCAACTTAAACAACTCTTCACTTTTTCATCTTATCCTATAAATCTTTAGCTATATATATGTATCATGGAAAAGTATTTTTTCTTTACCAATTGCCTCCTGTTGATGTGAATCATTAGACAATTTTCAGGTACTATTTTTTGTTTTGATCCTAATTAGAATGATATTTTGTATCATAGTTTTATCTTTACCAGTTTAGATGGCTTTTTTATTCAATAGTTTATGTGGTCAAGAAAATCATTTAACTTTTTCTTGCTCTTTTTGGATTTTCAGATTTAATAAAAGATTATTTTGTTGCTAATAACAATAAAAAAGGAAAATAAATAAATAAATAAATAATAAAAGAAAAAAAGAAATAAAAGGGTAAATGTTGCTGGCTGTTGTGAACAACAGCAGTTCGCTCGCGCAGCCGAGCAAAAGAAATAGAAAGGGTTGGAATACTCACCTGCGCCATCGACAAGAGCATTCAGGTGAGAAGTGTATCTCCAAATCTAGTGATTTCACAATTAAAGGCTTAGGCGAGAGAACAAACATATTGCATTGACATTAACGAAGTAATATGATAGTGGGATGGCAGGAAATTGTTGTTGCTGTGTATATTATTAGATAGGATTCAATTTTTAATAGTTAAATATTGGTTAATAATGATTGGCAAGACCTTAGTCTAATGATTAGGTAATAATGGCCTAAATGATTTGGAAGGAATATTGGTGGTGAATTGATGATTTCATGTTGTAACTTCCAGCGAATGAATTGAGGATTCACAAACATTATTCGTCTTTGATATTTTGTTCTTTATCCGTATACTTATTATATTATAATTAAAGTTTTGCTATATTGAAATAAGTAATTAAATATAATGGTATAAAATTATATGAATACCATTAGGTTGATGATATATGGAGAAATTGGAACTTAATCCTAGACTTGAAATTTGGAGAAAATTGAAGAGTTGACATGTTATTGGCATCAAGATTAGGAATTTGATTATAGATTTGAGTGAATTTTTGGGTCTAGTCTAGACAGAAAGTAATGTGGGTGTTTTTAGTTTCAAAATCTTATTGTGATTATTAATGTGAATAGATTGCTTTGAATTGGAAGTTCAACAAAAAAGGGAAGGCTCAAGTACCGGAGTGAATTCTTGATTGATTGAGGCAAGTGGATTTCTAAACCCTTGTTAAGTGTATGGAATTCGTGTATTTCCTTGTAATGTGTTTGGGGGTAATGAGACTTGGTGATGGGTTGACTTGTCCACATTGATTAATTCTAATAATGAAAAAGGGGTAATAAAAGGCAATGTGATTAATTATTTATGTGTGATGTGTTGAGAATTGTTGGTGACGGGCATTGGTACGAGTACCAGTGTTATAAAGGGAAAATTTATTACTATAGAATGCGGATTGTAATCCGAGAATGTCAAAGCATATGGGCATTAGTTGATATATTGTTGACTTGATTTATTATGTGTGATTGTGTTCTTTATTGAACCCGTATACTGGTGATAACTGAGGTGATTACATATCATATTGATATTTAATTGGGTTGCATCATCCCTTTTATTGAAATCATATTCTATACATGCACTGACATGAGATTGAGTATAAGTTGGGCACGTAGAGATCGTCCATGCTGGGATGGTGAGATGTTAAGATTATAATTTGGGCACGTGGAGATCGTCTGTGCGAAATTTGTTTGATTTATAATAGTGTGTTGAGATCGTCCGCACAGACACGTGGAGATCGTCCGTATCGGTATATGGACCCGCGAGTCCCCCATGGGTCATGAACTCTCGATGTATTTCCGAGGAGTATCATGTATATACGGTTGAGAGAGTACTTGGTATTCTGAGGCATATCATTTCATGGTGTCATATTGCATTGCATCGCATGACATCCTTCATTCTTGATGATTATGTGATTTATTAGTGGTTGGAAAGTACTTGATGTTTGATTACCTCTATTTGATGAACTTGATCTTGTGTGTTGTTGATATTTGTGAGTGCCTTTTTGTGAATGTTGTGATCGATGAATATTGAGTTTGTTGTTGAGGATATGTAATTTGTTAACGTGATTGTTGTTGAGTTGGGTGTTATATAAACTGTGAACTGTTAGGTTGGGCTGGTTTATGCAGGTTGTAGTTGTGGAGGTTTGGTTAGGGTGTAAGGAGTACCCGTATTCTATCCCCTTAGCTTGTGTTTAGAGGTTTACTTGCTGAGTATCGTGTCGTTTGGTACTCACCCCTTGCTTTTACAAATTTTTTTGTAGGTTACGAGCCTGGATTTTGTGATACTTTCCATTCTCTTATTTTTCGAGGCTTCTTGGAGATTTGTGAGGTAGCTATTTGTAATCTCAATAGACCTTCTTACTCCTATTTATGATCTCGTTCTATTCTAGAAACAAGGTCATTTGAGACTTGTGTTTTTCTTTTGAATCAATTGTAATACTATATAGGCATGTACACGTGACAATCAGATTTTGGGTATTTTTGAGTTAATTATAAATTTTTTTGCATTTTATTATAATGGTGGAGTTTTAGGCTAACTTGTCTTGGTGGGATAAGACGAGTGCCCTCATGTCCATTTTTGGGTCGTGACTAAGTCATATATAGATATATTCATATTATTAGAGGCTATAGTATCTTAATTAGTTTTCCATATTTCTTTCTTGATGGTCAATGCACTATTCGATTATTATGAATTTTATTTAATGAATAAAATATAAATTGGTAAAACTAATATTTTTAATTTCAACATTTTCTATATGATAATTCAACTTTATAATAATTGTATGGGACAAACGTGCAATGCACGTTCCCAGGAACTAGTATTACTATAAGTGAGAACAAAAAAACTTAAAAGTTGAATTACGATTTTACCCCAATTATAAATTAAAATATTATAAAACATTTAATTATTTAATTTAAATGTTAAATTGTATCATTTTAATTAATATGTTAATGACTTTTGCACTTCCGTAGATTAATTCCTAATTAAAATATCTAATTTAATACATATTTATCATCTATAATTTACATGTATATAATAATAAATTAATAATAATAGTCCAAAAATCTCTTCATAAAATGTATAATTAATTAAATATTAATTATTAAACAATAAACTGACCGTAGCATACTAATTAATACTAATGATATTTTCATCATATGAAAAGACAATGTTGTCATTGTAATTACTACCGGTTTAAAACTAAAAGAAGAGGAAGGGTTGATATTAATTTATTCATTAATTCATTCATATGATAATATCATTCATTTTTTGTCTTTTCAAATTCCCTGGATTAATGGTGAAAAAATATTCTTTTTATAGAATTTATATAAAAATGCCTAAGCTCTTGACATTACTATTAATGTTATATTCATAGACGATTCTCACTTGACTTTAGCCTTTTTCATATTTTTTTGTAAGCTGTGCACTAAATTTTTTTGCATGAAGCAATCATTGCTCTTTTGATTTGGTTTGCTTGGTCAGCCAGCAACATTTGCAGCATATAGGTAAGGATCATACTTCATTTATCTAGAGATCGTATGAAAAATATTTATGTCACAATTTTTATTTATTGATTTGGATGAACATATTTCAAAACTTTTTATTGCTATTTTTTTTTTCTTGCTCGACGAAAATGTTAAAATTCAGTGGCTATGACCTTTTGAATTACTATAAGTTGCATCTACTAGCTTTAAGTTTTAATTTATTATACAGTCTACCTACTAACTATATTTAGATGCTCAATGTAACGTCCGACAATTTGAAATAACTATGAAGAAGCTTGAAATTGAAAATAGTCATTTTTGAAAAAAATTCAGAATCTGGAAATTTGGCTAAGTATGGAAAAAGATGACTTTTGGCCAACTTTGAACAGTTATAACTCCTATCTCAGGATGAGTTAGGTGTAGTTCCAGTTATTTTTGCGAAGCTCGTGGAACGATCTTTCCAACGCCGCCGAGTTTGCTCGATTCTGAGTTCGTATGAGTGAGTTGTGCCCGTTGGAAGTTGGGCAGTTGGCAGGGAAATCCGTCCGGAAATTTTAAGGGCATTTTGGTCTTTTCCCTAATCAATTCTTTTGGTTATATTTAAGTGTTGGACTAATTTTAAGATCAGTTTTTCCCATTTTAAAAGAGTGAGAGTGAGGGTTTTGAGTGAAGAGGAGAAGAAGAGGAGAAGAAGAGAAGAAAGAGGAGATCAAGCAAGTTTCCGTCAAAGATCGTCGTGGATATCGTCGGGGGTGATCCCTACTAGGTATGTGGGTTCATAGTGTTGGGTTGATCCTTTCCCCCACACACCAAACTCGTTTTATTTTCGAGAAAAGATTGATTATGTTGTTGAAGTTGTTGGGTTGTGTTGTTGATTGTGTTGTTGAAGTTCCTTGTTGATTTGGGACATGTTTCTGGTTGTGTTTTTGAGTTGAAATCTATTGTATGTTGAGGGGTTTATGATTCTAAGTGTTTGGTGTTGGAACCTTTGAAGTTTAGAAGGTTTAGAGTTGGAGAAACAAGAGAGGAAAGTCGAATTTCGGGGAAAAAGGGGTTGGGGCATCGCGCCAGCCAGCGCGCCCCAGCAGGGGCTCTGAAGTTTTCCCTATGGGGTGCCACGCCTAGCAGTGCGCCCCAGCAGTCCTTCTGAGCTTCAAGAGCTGGCGCCCCGCGCCTTGCAGAGCGCCAAGGAAACCAAGTTCCCCCATTCTTTTCACACTTTCTCATGCATGTTCCTTGGTATTGTACCTATGCTTTATAGTTGTTTTCAACACTCTAAGATACATTTAGATATCCCGAACTCATCCATAAACATGTGATCATATACCTTGAATCCATAGTCCAATTCAAGGCAAGTTAGGATCGAAGTCAATTGAAGTTAGAGCCAAGCTTAGAAGTTAAGTGAGTCAAAGCAAGTTTTCAAAGTTGTTCAAGAGCCTTTATTGAACGTTTTCATTTCGTTTTTAAGGTTCAAGTCTCAAGTTAAGTCAAGAGCATAAAGTCGAGTCCATTTCTCAAAAGTTATTAAGGAACTATGTATTTCCCAAAGAAGTTTCTAAATGTTTTTACATTTGAGTAAGAAAGGAACATCGATTCCAAGAGAGCCTTTGGGCTAGATTTTGAGTAATTATCTCAAGCTAAAGAAAGATGTGTTTAAAACACTTATGAGCTAAAGTATATTTTTGGGAGTAGTCTTGAGCACCGAGATGGGGACACAAGTTCATATTAACTCAACTCTCCATAAGAACCATGCGGCCAACATGGGATTTAACGGGTCATACTTTTTAGATGATCCCGTAAGTTAGGCTAGTGAATCAACTTAGTAAAGATAGCTTCCTATATCACGGCCAGGTATAGGATGGTCCTTGGGCAACGTGAGGTAAAATGTTGTACCACCACTAGGGCTCATAGTGGTGGTTGTCGGTTAAAGAATCTCCCACTAAAGTTACATTACTTTTATATAAGTAAAGTTGAGTTGTTATTGCTTTAATCATTAACGAACTAAGTTCTTTTCGATGTTTTAAAAGCTTTATATATCGCATGTGTCTTATTGCCTTATATATATTGAGTTCAGTTATTCTTGAGTCGTACAGGG
This sequence comes from Solanum stenotomum, assembly GCF_019186545.1. NCBI lineage: Eukaryota > Viridiplantae > Streptophyta > Magnoliopsida > Solanales > Solanaceae > Solanum > Solanum stenotomum. Next base: position 55,405 of record NW_026023134.1, on the reverse strand, counting down.
CCAAGGTAAGTGTTCTCTTGTATTCCTTTCAAGCTTAAGTTGTGGTTTAGCTTTCCAGCTCGCATACTCGTACATTCCATATACTGATGTCAGTTGGTCTGCATCTTATTATGATGCAGACGTAGGTACCCAGGATCAGTATCCAGTAACCCGTTGATCCAGCTGAGCACTCCAGAGTCAGTGGTGAGCCTCCTTGCATTCCGGAGGACTCAATTATTTTGTGTTCTTAGTTTTGTTTTATTAGGGTGTTGCGGGGTCTGGCCCAACATCTATCTCAGTATTTTAGAGGCTTCATAGATAGTTAGTCAGTTAATGTTGAGTCTCTCATCTTTGTATATATGTAAATATTCTATTTTGAGATTCGAGTTGCCTTTGTGGCCAGATTTTTTTTAAGTTAAGTCGTTTTGTAACCTTGCATTTTGCATGGAGTTGTACTGTTGAGTTAGGTTTCCGCTGAGTTAAGAAAGTCAGGCCAAGGGTTCGCTTGGGGCCAGCAATGGTCTCCGGGTGCTGGTCCCACCCAGGGTGTAGGCTCGGGGCGTGACACTCAAATTTACAGGTTTGGACAATCATTTTCCATATATGCAATAATCAAGTCATTCAAATAGGTCCATTGTCAATCAATTTCAACTTGCACTTTAAATGGCTATACTAAATTCTACAAATATCTAAAACACCTTAAATCTCTTCAATCACCCCACATTTGTTGTATTATTTCAACCATATCAAATTATATATATGCTCTTAAATTTGGCAATTTAAGGTTGGGTGAGTTAAAGGCACAAGAAGTGTACTTTGAACTATAGAACAGAAGACGTTGGCAAAAGATGGCATGGAGATGGTTTATTTCCAATATTATATTACACTGCATAAGGCACAATTTTCACTACTTTCTATTTTTTTTGCAGGAATTAACTCAACAGTCCAGTAATGCTCTATAGATTTTAACCTTTGGTCAGTAATATCCCTATTTCAAGTGAGAAGATAGAACACTACATGCTTCTTCCTTGTAAGAATTCACTGCTTAGTGTATTATTAATCTTTTTTTTCAATAAAAATACACTAATTTATGTTAGTTTCTTCACTTACATTATCTATCATAATCTTCCTTTGAGAAGTCTATGGATTTTGAGATGCAACAACAAACTAAAAGATAAAAAACATAGATCCAAAAATGGTAGATGGACTGCATGGGGAAGAAGAAGTCGAGATGGTGATATCTAGGTGCACTTGAATTTGAGAAGGCTTGATTTGAATTATGAATTTATTTTTTATATGGTGTTTCATGTTCACACAAAATACATTGATGTTGACTTATTGTCATATTATATTTTATAATACAATATACATATTATTCAACTAATATTTTCTACCAAATTTCCAGTTTAAATGACTCATATAAGTAAATTAAATAAAGGGTACTTATACATGCACTTATGGGCTTAACTCAATTCCAAAAGGAAGAGGCAAAACCTTATATAAGGTTGCTCTTCCCCATTAAAACCTTGTCTTGCCCCGTCCCATTGTCATCCCTACCTGTACCAACAAGGAAAAGGAAGATATATATATATATTAATGTAAAATGAGGTCGAGTTAAAAGGCACATTTATGTATTATGTCTTATATAAATGACCCAAATATATCTTTTTGGTTTAACAGAAGTAGTGAAAAAAATAATTATAATTTAGCTAAATGTGTCTGATATACCCCTTAACTTTTTCACACGTGAATTTTTTATGACCTTTTTGATTAAAAAAATATTCAGAAAACCTAAAGAACAGACTAAAATAAAAAATAAAAAAAAAGACTATATGTTGGTTTGATTTGATTTTTAGATTTAATAAATCTACATAATTGGTTAGTTACTCCCTCCGTTCAACAATAGTTGTCCACTATACTATTTTTGGATGTCCAACAATACTTGTCCACTTTATGAAATCAATGAATAATTTTACACTTAGTTCCTAATAATCACTGCACCTGACTAATGAAGAAGAAGTTAATTTTGGTGGCAAGGCCTTCACGCAGATGACCAGTCTGAGGTTTCTCAAATTCCGGAATGCATATGTTTTCCAGGGACCTGAATTTCTTCCTGATGAGTTGAGGTGGCTTGATTGGCATGGATATCCTTCAAAAAGTCTGCCAAATAGCTTTAAGGGAGACCAACTTGTTAGTTTGAAATTGAAAAAAAGCCACATCATACAACTTTGGAAAACCTCAAAGGATATAGGAAAACTGAAGTACATGAACCTTAGCCATTCACAGAAGCTAATAAGGATGCCAGATTTTTCAGTTACGCCTAATCTTGAAAGGCAGGTTCTTGAAGAATGCACAAGTTTGGTAGAAATCAATTTTTCTATTGGAGATCTTGGAAACCTAGTCTCTATGAATCTGAAGAATTGCAGAAATTTGAAGACCCTACCAAAGAGAATTTGATTGGAAAAGCTTGAAATTCTCGTTCTTTCAGTGTGCTCAAAGTTAAGAACATTCCCAGAAATAGAAGAGAAAATGAATTGTTTAGCAGAATTGTATTTGGGTGCGACTGCTTTGAGTGAACTACCTGCATCAGTTGAGAACCTTTCAGGAGTTGGTGTTATAAATCTAAGTTACTGCAAGCATCTTGAGAGTCTACTTAGCAGTATTTTTAGGTTGAAATGTTTGAAAACACTCAATGTGTCTGGATGCTCAAAACTCAAAAATTTACCAGATGATTTGGGACTTTTAGTTGGTTTAGAGGAGCACCACTGCACTCACACAGCCATCCAAACAATTCCATCCTCTATGTCTCTTCTTAAAAACCTTAAGCACTTATCTCTCCGTGGATGTAATGCTTTAAGTTCACAAGTAAGTAGCTCAAGTCATGGCCAGAAGTCTATGGGTGTAAAATTTCAGAATTTGTCGGGTCTTTGTTCATTGATCATGTTGGATCTTAGTGACTGCAACATTTCAGATGGAGGCATTTTAATTAATCTTGGGTTCTTACCGTCTTTGGAGGGATTGACTGGACGGTCTCGATTAGCTCAAGTTGTCTCACTCAACTTAGAGCCCTTGCATTGGCTGGTTGTAGGATGCTTGAGAGTTTACCGGAACTTCCTCCAAGTATAAAAGGGATATATGCTGATGAATGCACATCTTTGATGAGTATTGATCAGCTAACCAAATATCCAATGTTGCATGAAGTTTCATTCACAAAATGTCATCAACTTGTAAAAAATAAACAACACGTGTCCATGGTTGATTCATTGTTGAAGCAGATGCACAAGGTAAGTACAACTCTACTATACCCACATGAAAATATAAATGAACTTCTTTTTATATAACTGGAGGGCCTTTTGTATTTGTACTCCAATTAGCTAAGGTCACATATGAATCTTGACAAATAACATTCTCTTCACGGTGCATGCAGGCACTATACATGAATGTCACATTTAGTATGTATGTCCCTGGTGTGGAGATTCCCGAGTGGTTTACATACAAGAACTGGGGGACTGAATCATCCTCAGTGGCCCTCCCCAAAAATTGGTTCATACCCACATTCAGGGGGTTTACTGTTTGTGTTGTTTTTGACATTATTACTCCTTTCATTTTATGGAAATTAACGTTGAATGGTCCCTTCACTCTTCATACTGACAAATGCCTTGAAACTTTGCAAGGACTTGTAATATGGTTAAGGTTCACAAGCCATGATGGTTTGCGGCACAAATTTAGGACATGTATCGGCCCAATAGGAAGTGAAAAACCTGTTGGTTTAGGTAATACTTTCCTTGTGAAGCTTGATCTGGGGCATTGTTGGATTGCTTGGTAAAATAGGAATTTCGTAATCCTCCTCTACTGCTTCCCAGAGATCACATGCCTCCATATGAGTTTGCATCTTGATAGCCCATACCTGGTAGTTCTCTCCATCAAACACTGGTGGAGAAATAGCATAAGAACCAGAAGAGTGTTCTGAATCCATGTGTTCTGATGGCTTTTCAGGGCAACATGTAGGGACTTTTTTATGGTTCACTCAGACTACACTCAGAAGTCCCTTAAGAAGAGGGCTCTGATACCAATTTGTTGGTGTTAACAGCTAAAGAAAAACATACGACAGAAGAAGAAAAAGAGATATTTTATTAAGTTGAAAGAACAAATATTTAAATAGAAGGAACTCCTAACAAACTGCAGTAAATAATGCAGTAACTGAAAAACAGAATCTTCCTATTAACTAGGCACTAAGTCTACCAACAACTCTACATGCCTAAAGACTAGTGTTGACACCCAATTTTGGACCTCCAAGATACGAATTAGTCACCGAGCTTCTTAAATTTCAAACGATTTGAAATAATTGACTTTTTAAAATTCAAAATATTTTTCAAGTTATTTTTATCACTTTTTATAATTTTTATATAATATATATGTTTTATATAAATTTATATATAATTAGTATAGTTTATGAATATTCGAAAAACGTCTCAAAAAGATTTTGTTAAATATTTGGTTAGTTAATTTAGTTATATAATAGTTTATACTTTAATTTATTTAGATTATAGTTAAGTTAATCATTTTATTTCATTAACATTAAGAAGCTCATTGATTAATTTATATTAATTCGTCTTATTTAGGGTTTAGCCGAATTTGTTAATTTAACTCAATTTAGCTATTTTTTAAACTCCAAAATCTAACCTATCTATGACCAATGTTTTCACTCCTTATTGGACCATTTAAAGGACCAAATCCTGGGCCTTTCTTGCCTCTTTTCAGCTGCCCAGCAGACCCAATTTAATAAGTAAAAATTATGCAAACCACATAGTGTAAAACAGAAATTACCTCCTATCCCTACTCTTTCACAAATTACAAAAATCCCATCTTTTTAATAAGTATCGGATACATCATTACGCCATGTGATACATTATATTTGATGTATGATTATCAGTTTGTTGCGTGAGGTAAGAGATTAGAAACTGAAAATTTAATTACATCCCCCCAAATATGCTACCGTTATTAAGTCCCTCAAAATATGGCTAAATTTATTTGTTTCAAACATTTAGCTTCAGTCTATATGAAACACTAAAATAATTAGAAAATACAAATTTTGAATTGTTTATCTATGTTCGTCCAAAAAAAGCTTCAGAAACGTGATGCATAATTTTTCAGTCACAAAATTTCATTAATGTAATTATTATTATACTTATCAGATACAAAAATATCATTATTATCACACGTATCAGATACATAATTTCTAAAGTCCTAACTGAACTAAATATCAAATTAAAAGCGAAAATAAACATTTTTAAACCTCAAAACTCTTCCAAAATCAAAACTATATTATTATAAGGGCAATAAATACTCCAAAACACTAATTAATATATCTTAAAAAACAAAAAGCATTGCATATGTCTGTGAACAGGAACATAGAAAACTAACTAGCCTACATTAACAAGTTCATTTTCTGCTACTGGGTTTAAGACACTCTTCAGGCTTGGAGGGTCATCATTGTCGCTAACATATCCAGCATTGGCCTTGTCGAGACCATACTTCCATAACAGCGTTGCATATTTTTTTGCGAAGATAATCACTTCGAAAGCTATCATATGATAGGTTGATTTCGTCACTCAAGAATTCAGCAAATGCAGCTACAAACATTTCGCAATCACTAGAAAAAAAAAAGATTAACATAATGATGTTAATACTTAATAGAAACAATAAGCTTACAGATGATACCTAAGAATGTAAAAGTGTACTTGATACGTAATTCTAACTACAGATTATAAATATGATGTTGATACTTAATAGAAACAATAAGCTTTCAGATGATACATAGGAAGGTAAAATTGCACTTGAAACATAATTATAACTACATATTATAAATATGATGTTGATACTTAATAGAAACAATACGCTTTCAGATGATACATAAGAATGTAAAATTGTACTTGATACATAATACTAACTACAGATTATGAATTAGTCAACTTGATACTTAATAGAAACAATAAGCTTTCAAATGTTACAAAAAAATGTAAAATTGTACTTGATACATAATACTAACTACAGATTATGAATTAGTCAACTTGATACTTAATAGAAACAATAAGCCAAATTATGAAACATTATGTTGTTCTGGAACATACATGTAATCCTCTAATTTGAACTTTAAACTTTCATACACTTTTGAGAACAAAAAAATGACCAATAATGCCTTTTCTGGTAAAATGAATAAATGACACACAAAACAACCATTTGATAAATTAATAATAACTATCAACAGTTCTATCTCATTATTTGAATTTTAACTTTTTGATACATTAGTCGTAATAAATAAACAAATATATCAAAAATTAGGGTTTTGTGTAACAAATGAAGAATTTAATCAATATACATAATAATTTTTAATCAACAATAATGTATCTACTATTACACAAAACTCATTACATGTTAATACAAAAAATTACAAAAAAAGAAAAAAAATTAAAATACATACCATTGGTAGTGCAGATCTGGATATGGCAGGGGCGACCTTTCTACCCCTTTTCTTGGGCGTTGTTGCATGTGCCTCCTTTTTAGTTTTTGACTATTTGGGTAATCCCCAAACTAAAAGACGGATGATCCATGAATTATTAGAAAATAAAAAAAAACGAAAATAAAAAGTTGAAGATGAAGAGACTACCTATTTCAAATTCTGAAATTGGTTGAATGGAGTGTGAAATAGTTTGAAATTCAAACTCGGAATATGAATTTGTTGAGAAGATAGAGGAGAATTTTTTGGAAGGGAAGTGTTCGTGAACAGTAAAGTGGGAGAAATTAGAGGAGAGTAAATTTAGGGGTGGTAACTAATGGTTTGAAACTTTTAATAATAATGTATCTACTATAGTTTAGTTTTTGGGAAAATAGGAATTTTTGAATTTTTTTTAAATAGTAGGGAGTTATTGTGAATACATTAACTAAGGTTGTGTATTCTAGTTATTTTTCCATTTAATATTCCCAGCCCAAACCCAATTCTTCCAACAATACAACAATACAAAAAACAACCAGCAGTGCTCTAATACATACCTAACCCGACCCTGCACTCTTCCCCAGAAGCGACCAAACGCAGAAAATTAAATCGCAACTCCAGCAAAGAACGCGAGCCGACCCAGCTCTCGCGTCCCTCTACCTCTCTCCTCTCGACGTGTCTTCTTCGTACGGGAATATTCTAGAAAAAAGATTCAGGTGTTTGCATCTCAATGCCTTCCTCGTCCTTGGTGGAGAATCAATGGTTCCAAATCGTTTTTCCGTTAAGAATAGTACAATTTTCAGCTGTGGGAACCTTATCTCTTGAGGAATTCGAATTTCAAATTTTGAATTCTATCCTAAAATCTACCTGTTTTCCCTCAAACCAGCCCCCATTCTCATCTATTTAAACCCTATCTTCTTCATTATTTTGGGTGTGGAAAAATTTGTTGGTAGAAAATAGTGAAAAAAAAATACAAAAAGAAACTGAAATTCATCAAGCATAGGCAAGAAAAATCAAAGCAAAAGTTAGAACGATAGTGTTTATATCACTGAGTTTCTGAATCTTCTGTTTGGAATTCGAGTTTCCGACGAGATCCCATTTGTAGTAAAGTCGCCACTCCCTGCTCGTTTTGTCTCGGTTTTGCTGCTCAAGAAAAGGTAATATTCTTGTTCTTGCTTTTCGTTCTTTCTTTCCTGATGATGTGTGTTCTCTTTTGCCATTTTTTTTAGTAGCAATTTCCTTCCAGATTTCAAGTGTTATAATTAGTGATTTGTTACACCTCTTCACGTTGTTTGTTGTATTCACTGCTTGAGTTTGGTGTATGGGTTATTTGGAGATCATGCTCGATAAAGGTGCATCGATTTTTGATTTCTTTGAGTTAACAATATTGTAATAGTCTAAAAAATTTAACTTCTCGGCATCTCATATTGATACATATATTTATCTATTGCTTGTACTAAAAAGATTTTCATAGAAATGTTTTGAATTTCTAAGGTACATGTTATTCAGCAACTTGAGGTGCACAGTATGCATTTTTTTTAATTTTCTTTTAGCTTTGGTATGAGATTTATTTTATTTTGTATTATTACTGTTGGGTTTGCATTAGTTTTCATTGTGGAAGTTTTTTTGGCAAATGATGTGTGAAGACACCTTGTTGAGTTCATCTTACTTGACTAAACTTTGTATTAATCTGTTTTGATAGCTTGGATTCTGTCATAATAGTTTGTTTTAGGAATGAGTTGGATATTTATGGATTTATGTTTGATCTCTTTACTTGAGTTATATTTTTTTGTGTGACAAATTCGCATTAGCAGATACTTAGTAAGCTTGATCACTGTTTTGGTGTGGTTTTGTTGGCACTTCAATTAAATTTTTATCGATTATGCCTAGAAACTTGGAGCCGAGTTGCAACAATAGTTGGTCATCTAAAATTATATCATGTCTAATCTGGAATTCGTGTCTCGTCTTCATGTTTACACCTTTTTATTGTGTTTATAAGTTGTTATGATCTTTCTTCATGTCCTAATTGTCATCATCTTGTCTTCTTTGCATGATTTCCCTCGGATCGAGTCCATGGTGGACATCTCCTCTTTGCATTTCCGAGTTGAGCCATAAAGGCTCCCTTTTCTTTCTCTTGAGTCAGCCAGGCCATTGGGGTAGATGTACAGGTTGGAGACATACGGCAAGTCTCGGAAAAAGCTCCAAATGGGTTGTATACCTGCTGTATACAGCAGTATACACTGGTATACGACTACTGTATACACTGATATACAAGGAAAAATGCAGAAATTCTAGAACCAAAATTGAATTACAGGTTTCAGAGGCCAAAAGGTGATCGTATACAACTGTATACAGCCAGTATACAAGAGGTATACATCTGATATACAGGAAAAACAACTGATATACAATGATATGTAGAAATGGTATATGACTGATACAGGGACGGAAGTGGCCCCAAAAGCCCAATGAATTGTTATTTGATATTGTGTTTGACTAACCTTTGTTTATCTTATGGTATAATTTAATTAAATTCCCATAGATAGCCATTTCATTTTTTTTATCATATTCAAATCAAAGTATTTATATTTTATACTTAGTTTTATTGTTTTTATTAGTCTTGTCAACACTTAATTTATTTCCCTTTAGGAAAACCCCCCTTAGTCCTATTTCCCTAAGATAATTATAAATAAATAAATAAAAATAAGTAAGTAAATAAAAAATGAATTTCCTTTATTTAATCAAAATTTAGAAAGTTTATTTGAAAAGTCATTTTAGTCAAATCGCCGGTCAATCGCAAGTTAGCGGACATTCCGAGGGCCTAACACCTTCTCGGAATGTACATTGAACTCGAACCCTTTTATTTTCAATTGATTTTATCTGTTTAAATCTTTTGAAAACCTTGAGTTTTTTCTTGATTTTTACTAAAAAATTAAGTGGCGACTCTGATCTTTTGGAAATTTGATTTCTCTTAAATCATAAGTTTGATCGATTTTTCGAAAGCTTTGTCATTCTTTTTTTATCTATCTTTTCGAGTAAAACAGCTAGGAAACTCACAACTGAAAGACTAAAACATAAAATATCTATCTTCTGAAAACAGAAAACACATCAGCAGCCATGTCATTATGCCAACTCAACATCAATTGACACCTCATGAGGCAGATTTCAACATAAACTCTAACATATGGCATATTGATCCAAGAATTGGAAAGTCCAGTAGTAGAATTCAAAAAACTGACATCATAGTTCCAGAAAGGTTGCGAGAAAGCAAACCGGGATGAAAAAAAGTGGAGACCAATGAAGAGAAGGATAGGAAGATACACTCTCTGCTCTACCATCATATCTTTGTTACAAAATCTAAAGTTCTTAGAAAATTATATTTTGGGATATGACCTTCTTGTTGTGAACAGTTGAATGAGAAAAATATACCAAGTCTCTATTTCCAATCTTTGCTGAGTGGTTAGGCATCACACTTATATTTGCTGCGTGATATCATTTTCCAAACATTTGGCAACTTCTAACACTATGTCCAGCAGCTGTATTTTGACTATATCAAATGACTTCACTTTATTTACTAAAATTTGAAAGTGAACCTTGTTATGCCTTTTACAATAAAGCATGAATATGATTATATATTTCAAGAACGTTGAGAAACCTTTCGAGTTCCAAATCCTCGGAATTCGATTAGCTTGGATGTCTCGAAAGGAAAAAGTAAAATTAAGGTCGGACCTGCCCTTAGGCCTAACTTGACCCCAAAAACTAGCTCATGAAGGAGGATTATGCAAGTTCATATAAGGAGGATTATCACAATAAAGCTCACTGGAACTACCAGTTGAAGTCCCTCATTCAAAAAGGAAATACAAAAAGGAAAGTTGATGGTATCATTAGCAAATTCCAACATCTTGTGTCTTTTTGTCAAATCCTTGCCCAGTCAACACGGGACCAGAGGGGCCTCACAGAAACTTTTTTCAATATGTTTTCAGTATCTTCTAAACTTTTGTTGACTTATACACTCTTTCAGCAGCTGACTTGTTCAGCACAGAAATGGAAGGAAAAAAAACTAATATATTCCTTTCTTGTACCCCGCGTGCATGAATTTAGAAACGAGTGGTATCAATTTAGTTGAGAAATCGAAACTTATGCAATTATGAGGATTTGTCAACTCTCTTGATAATTGAAATCCAATGAGAAAATCATTGTTATAGTCAAAGTTGGCTGCTGAAAATAGTGTTGGAAGTCAACAGAATGGAATAAATTAAATGTGATGCCTTTCTACTAATCAAAAGATTGAAAAAAGAGAGCCTAGCTAATTTAAAACTGATTTATGCTAAGTCTAAAGATCATATCCCCAAAAAGGCACAACAGAAAGATTACATATATTTTAGAAAACAATGTTAGAAGAAAAGAGACTGTATTTTCCTATCCCTCTCTTCATTTATCTCATCTTTTGTTCGTCTCGATTTGCTAAATCGCAATCTTTATCGGACTACAACACCACTCTTTCAAATTCTACTGCAGGGTTTGCCGGGCTTTCCTCTTTATGGATCAATAGGCCGTCTCTTATTGTTAATTCCACCACCGACGGCTTCTATGGTTCGACAACACCCATACTTCAGCGGGGAAATCCTGGCCCACGATTCCTCTATGGCTTCTACTGCAGGTACAGTGACACAGAATGCCTTCTTGGTATCCTTTTGTATCACAACAAATACAACGAGCAGAACGGTATGATAAATAAGCCCCAATTAGTTTGGTCTGCTAACAGGAACCGTCCAGTGAAATTCAATGCAACCTTGCAACTAGGCCATGATGGCAACTTGGTCTTGGCGGATTCTGATGGAACTCTTGTTTGGTCCTCTGATACAATTGGGAAATCTGTTTCTGGCTTAAACTTAACAGAAATGGGAAATCTTGTGCTCTTTGATAAGAGAAAGAGGGCAATTTGGCAGTCTTTTGATCATCCTACGGATTGTTTGCTTCCAGGGCAGAATTTGGTTTCCGGACGGAAGCTCATAGCAAGTGTTTCAGCAACCAATCATAGTCAAGGTTTGGTTGCTCTTAGTGTTCTCAATGGAAGCTGGGCTGCTTACACAGATACTGTTCCGCCTCAATACTACTACAGTTCATCCTATGCTGATAGTTCTTATTACAGTTTTGATCCGCCTCAACCAATCAATTCATGAAGATTGGGCCTGATGGACATTTAAAGGTATACCAATGGTCTGTAGTTGATTGGAGCGAAGTATCTGACATTTTGTCGCCATATGTAGAAAACTGTGGGTACCCAATGGTATGTGGAAGTTATAGCATTTGTACAAATAACGGGCAATGTACTTGTCCGGCACAACAAAACTTCTTCAGACCATTTTCTGAGAGGAAACCAGATCTTGGATGTTCGCAGCTGACTTCCATTTACTGCAACTCTTCACAGTATCATAGTTTTGTAGAGCTCAAGAATACTACATATTTTTCATTCAACATTGATCTGGAACTAAATTCGAGCAAATTATGGCTTGCGCAGACAAAGTTGGAAGATTGCAAAAGGGCCTGTCTGAATAACTGTTCTTGCAAAGCTGCTGTTTTTGAATATCGTTGGGAAGGAGTAACTGTTTGTTACTGAATGAAGTTTTCTATAACATCCGACAATTTAAAATGAATATGAAGAAGCTTGAAATTGGAAGTAGGCATTTTTGGAAAAATTCAGAATTTGGAAATTTGGCTGTGGAAATCAGTGAGTTTTTAGTCAACTTTGAGCAGTCATAACTCTTAGCTCAAGATGATCCAGGAGTAGTTCCAGTTATGTTTGGAAAGCCCTTGGAACGATCTATCCAACGCCACCGAGTTTGCTCGATTCCGAGTTCGTATGAGCGAGTTATGCCCTTTGAAAGTTGGGAAGTTGGCAGGGAGTCCGTCCGGAAATTTAAGGCATTTTGGTCTTTTCACAAATCATTTCTTTTGAGGTTATATTGTTGTGTTAGGCTGATTGTGGATCATTTTTGTTCCATTTTAAAAGAGTAAGAGTTAGGGTTCTTAAGTGAAGAAGAGAAGAAGAGAGAAAGAAGAGAAGAAGAAGAGGAGATCAAGGAGTTTCCGTCAAAGATCGTCGTGGAAATCGTCGGGGGTGATCCCTAATAGGTATGTGAGTTTTTTTAGTGTGGTTTGATCCTTTCCCCCACACACCAAGCTCATTTTATGATTGAGAAAAGATTGGATTTGTTGTTGAAATTGTTAAAGTTGTTAGTTGTTGATGTTGTTAGTTGTGTTGTTGAAATTATTGCTGGTTGTGGGATATGTTGTGGTTATGTGTTTGAGTTGAATCTCTTGTATGTTGAGGAATTTTATGATCCTTAGTGTTGGTTGGTTCATACCCCCACACACCAACTCGTTTTTAATTCCAAGAAAAGATTTATTTTGGTTGTTGAAGTTGTTGGTTGTGTTGTTGAAGTTCTTGCTGATTTGGGACAGGATTTGGTTGTGTTTTTGAGTGGAATCCACTGTATGTTGAGGGGTTTATGACCCCAAGTGTTGCCACCCAATTTCGGACCTCCACAATATAAATTAATCATCGAGCTTCCTAAACTCTAAATGATTTGAAATAATCATTTTATAAGATTTAAAATATATTTTTTTTTCGAGTCATTTTAAATAGTTTTGTCATTGTTATAAATGATAAAATAATAAATATGATATTTTATATGATTATGTGTCTAATTAGTATATTTTACGAATATTCAGAAATTGTCTCAAAAAGATTTTAGTTTTATTTAAATATTTGGTTATTTAGCTTAATTAATTAATAGCTTATATTTTGAGGTAATTAGTTTATTAAGGTAATTATTTTGTTTCGTTAAAATTAAGAAGCTCATTAATTAATTTATATTAATTCATCTTATTTAATTATTAGCCAAATCCCCTAAACCCATTTGTGATAAACTAAAATTGGGCCCTATTTGCAAATTTCAGCCAACCCAAACCAATTTTGGCCCAATTTCCTTTATGCCAATTCAATTAGCCCAACCTCAATAGCCCACCCATTTCCTTGCCCAAATTCAATTCCAACAATACCCAGCAGACATACAGTGACACATACGTACAATAACACACGCAACCCCACTTCCCAAATTCATCTTCTCCATGGCAAAAACAACACAGTACTGTTCCAGCAGTGTTGTTCCAGCCCATTTCTAGCCAAGAACCGTCCTTGGGGGTGTGGGATCGAGCCACGTTGCTCGCCAAGGACATGGGAATCGATCCAAACCGTCCTTCTACCCTTTCCTCTTCCGGAAATGGCCAAAATTTCAGGAAAAGGATGTCTCCCCTTCAATGGTGAAAGAATTTTGAATTTTGAATTTCAAAGTGGGCCTTTGAATCCATTTTCTTCATCCGTTTTCCCCCCCATGGGGGAACCCTAAAATCCCCTATATATTCCCTCTTAGTCACTGTTGAAAAAGGGGAGAATTTTATTTTACTTTATTTTGAAAGAGAGATTTTTGAGTTCGAAAAATTTGGTAAAGACAATCGTTGGAAAAGAGAGGGATTTTTGTTGGAAAATTTTGGACTAAGACATAGAGTTTGAAAAAGAGATTCTTTGGAGAAAAGGTTGGAAGGAAAGAGAGTCGAAATCACATAGACTAGGGGGTCATTTTCGCTCGCTTTTGTTCTGTTCTTCAGAGTCTTTGGAATCGTGTCTCGGCAGCGGAAGTGTGCCTCTGTTCAGCTCGTCCTGTCCCAGTTGGCTGCCCAACGAAAGGTAATTTTATGTTCATCGTCATATCTTGTTTAGTAGTTTAAACTTATCATATTGTGTCGTTGAATTCCACTTTGAGATGGGTTGAACATTTTTCGTTACAAGTTCTATTTCTGTGTGACCTTAGGTGTTCGTTTTGCTGCTCCTAAATTTTTGTGACTGAGATTTGCTTATATTTTTGTTCGGATAAGTAATATAAGCAAATATTTTGTATCTTCTCGAAAGCTTCTTAGTTTGTTTGTTTAGCTAAATCATAATGTTATTTGCTTATCGATCTTAAATCTTGTGTCCACTGGAGTATTGTTGGTTTGATGTGTAGATCTTAATAGGTTTGTTTCTTAATTCTACTGTTTAAGCATAGGTTTCCTTGATTAAAATATAGTTACTTGTGACTTAGTTTTTTCTTTTGAGTCAAGGGTGGAATGGGATATGAAATTTGCTCTCTTTCTAGTTCATAAAAAAAAATATAATTAAAAAAACCTTACTTCTTGGCTATATGAATTACGGACATATATTACTTATGGCTGCATATTTCATCTGCTACCTAATTAACTTTATAGCAATTTTCTTGGAATTACATGGTAGAGTTAGATTTAGTCTTAAGTTAAAATTAGTCTACTAGTCGTTGTCCAGAAAGAGATGCATAATGGTAGTATTTATTCACATTAATTGTTGCTAATGATTTAAGTTTGTCTTATCTTCTTCAATGTCTAGGATAGTCGTTAATTATGGTCCCATTCCCTCTCTAATATTAATATTGTTTAAATTCCCTTTAGGTGTTAGTCTTGACATTTTGCTTGAATGCACATTTGATTACATTCTATGGGGGAATTAAATTAGTCTTCACATAATCGAAATTTTGGATAATCTCGTCGGCTTAGTAGTATAGATAAAAACTGGTTTTTTTTTTTATTGTTGTTTTGTTATGCCTATCGACTTAATATTTTTCTTACTTTGATATGACTAGCTTAGATGAACTAATTCATATTATTTATTTTACTCGCATGTGACATCGATTCGAGTTCAGTTTGGACTCCATCCTTGCATTTCTCTCGAGTTACATTTAAAATCGAGTCCCAATGGACTGCTATGTGAAGCCAAGGAAGCAGGTGTACAGGTTAATGGCCGATTGCAGGTCTCAAAAGGCCCAAAAGGGGCTGATATACCTGCTGTATACATTCGTATACAGCCGGAAATATGGTTTATAGGTTGCAAAAATATGAGGATACAAGTTTGATGATAAGACATAAGTCGATAGCTATTGTTCAAGGAAAAACGCAGAAATACGAACCCCAAACACGGTCCATATATAGTGATATACGTAAAGGGTATACGCAGATTTTTCCAAAAGCAAAACAGGCCCAAAGGCCTTAGACAATTTCAGCAAAGTCCAAGATGTGGGAAATTTGTGCCAAAGGCCCAAATTTGATTATTTCCTTTCCCTCCCTTATTATTTATATTGTGTTTGACTAACTTTGTTTAATTTATAATTTTAATTTAATTAAATTCCTCAAGATAGCCTTTTTTTATTATTATTTTATATATATATATATATATATATATATATATATATAAATTAAAGTATCTCTGTGTTTTACTTAGCTTTAATTTTATTTGTCTTGTCACTTAAGTTATTTCCCCTTTTGAAAATTTCCCTTTAGTTCACTCCCCCTTAAAATAAATAAAGTGATAAAAATAATAATGATAATAAATAAATAAGTTAAAATAAATTAGTTCTCTTACTAAGTTAAAATTTCAAAATAAATTAGTTTTCTTACTAAGTCAATTTCAAAAAAAAAATAAAAAAATAGTTAATATAAATTATTTCTTTTACTAAGTTAAAATTTCAAAATTAGTCAAAAATCATTTTGGTCAAATCGCCGGTCAACCGCGAGTTAGCGGGCATTCTGAGGGCCTAACACCTTCTCGGAATGTACATTTGAACTCGAACCCTTTTTCAATTGATTTTATCTGTTTAAATCTTTTGAAAAAAATCTTGTAGTTTTTCTTGATTTTTTATTAAAAATTAAGTGGCAACTCTGATCTTTTGGAAATTCGATTTCTCTTAAATCATAGGTTTAATCGATTTTTTGAAAATCTAGTCATTTTCCTTGTATATATCTTTTTAAATAAAACAGAAATGGCGACTTCCGCTGGGGATTTAATTAAGTTCTAACCATAAGATTTGACTTATTTGACTAATTGATATTAACTGTTGAATTGTTTATTTGTGCTTAAAGTGCTTAAACTGCTATAACTATCATTGCATTTCATGGCATCTTCCTATTATCTGTATAGTATATTAAGGACGGTTTCTGCATAATCGCAGCCGGACTCTTTATACTCAACCCTTTTTCGGAAGGATCGTCAATTTATTGGTACGTCATGCGTCCAATGGTTGTCGTGAATTTCAGCCTAAGTTGTCCACTTGGGTTCCCGGTCTTTCAAAGCCACTCTTAGTCAACTAGCGTAGAGCGAAACCAAATGCCAATTTTTAGCGCATTTTGAACTAGGTCGACCCAGCGCCCAAGGCGTGTTGGGCCCATTAGAAGCCCACCTTGTGTCTATTTGGCCCATTTGCCAATAAAAAGACAATCATACTTAAGTGTTTTAATTGAAGGATGTATATGTCATTTTTAAACAAATCAATTATCAAGTGGGGGTGGGGGTTAACTTACTTTATTTGTTTTTCTTGTAGGATGAATCCGACGTTTGAGCCGTTGAGAACTCGAATGGTGACTATACCTGATCCTTACCTCCAAGTTTGGTGGAAATTCATGAACAAGGACGATAAAAAGAAAGTGCAAAGACACATAGGCCATCTCCCGTCATTAATGGAAATGGTGGCTTACCCGACTTGATTGGAACGATGGTGAAATTTTGGGACAGCAACAACATGGTGTTTCGATTTGGGGAAGTAGAGTTGACTCCGACTATAGATGAAGTCCTTGCCAGTTACGAGAGTATCGGCATGTGCAACAAGAGGAAACACCAACCCGATACTGATCTTCTATTTCCAAAAGTATGGGATTTTGCCGAAATCAAAGAAAAATTGTCACTCGTCAAAGCTGAATGGATGGACAGGCTGCCCGGGTCAAATATTCCACTTCGGAAGTTGTATTATCGATTTGGACGCGCAAGAGCTTACGAGAAGTTTAAAGATGAGTTCGTTTCGGAAGAAAAAAAAGAAGGAAACACGCCCCCTCGCTTTTGCAATATGTCTACTTGGGACAATGGTATTTCCCCAAGGACCGAACTACACCATCCATCCAAGTGTAGTAATGGTTACTCATGCTATTTTTAATGGAGTAGACTATGGGCCTGTAATTAAGTACTACAATTTGGCTCCTACGATCCTTGCTGGCATTTACAGGGCGTTGGATAGGTGTAAAAATGGCACACGTTTCTTTCAAGGGTGCAACCTGATACTTCAATGGTGGATGATGAGACACTTGATCAAAGCTCATGATCCAACAGAACCAGATCCCTTGGAAAGACCGAACAGGCTCGAAAGTCACGATTGGTGGGTACAACGTAATCATTTCAATAGGACTGGAGGCCAAGAGTTTTGGTACCCGAGACTTCAGGGTTTGAGAGAGGAAAATGTGCAATGGTCGATCCAATGCTTGGTAGTAACAAAACAAATCGTGATCCGAAGTGGAAAGGCCCCCTACTTGATATTTGCTGGGTTGAGAGGAACTCGGCCATATGCTCCTTCTCGAGTACTTAGACAGCTAGGAGGGAAACAAGAGCTTCCCTAGATAGAAGACATGACAAGATTTGTGACGGATCATGAAAATGGCGAAGTCGCTTTTACTAAAAAGATGCTTCAATTATGGAAGACTCGAAGGGTATTGGGCGAGCCGGTGCCAAATAGGTTTCGTCCGGAATGTTCTATGGATTACAAAGAATGGTTAAAGAAGAGTCTCGCCGAAACTATCGAACCCGGTCCAAACGTTCCCCACATTATTGCAGATGTTGGAGCAAAGCATCAAATCCGACTTCATCAACTCCAAGAGAAGTTTGATAGGACTGAGTTAGAGCATCAACGTCAGTACTCAGAAGACGCCAAAGTCATAGCTCAGTTGAAGCAAGAGTTACAAAAATCCAGGCAATGTATGTCAGAATTAGATGATAGCATGGAGCAGCAGATTCAGTCGGTCGAGAGGTTCAGACATCAAGAAGGGGCTTGGTTGGCAAGAGATCACCTATTTGCCATCAAATATGCTATGTGGGAAGAGGTCAGCATCGCCAAGAGGGCCAGACTTGGTGAAGGATCAGGAGGAGCTTGAAGTTTGTTATCATCCCCTGCGTTGGATTGTTTTATTTGTACTTTGTTTTGTAATTTACTTTTCGAACTCATTTCTTTAATTTTATGTTTATCAAACATTTTTGAATGCTATTAATGAAATATTTTGGGGACAATGAATTGGCTTAAAAAGACATATACGTCCTTCAATTCGCTAGGCCTACCCTTGGCACAAAAGGGTCACATGCATGTTTAGGACGGGATATTGGTTTGTTTACTTGTGTGTTTTAACTGTTTATGTGATACGTTGCTTTGAATGAGGACATTTCAAGCCCACTCCTTGTCAAAATTTTCTGAGAATGCCCAATACAAGTCATTACCAAAATGTCCGACCAAAATTCCATGAGTCTTAAGTTTCTCGGCCAGAAATAAAATCCTACTACCAAATTCTAAAATATTACTCTATCATCTCAGAAAAGGTGAGATTGCTGCTAAGATGGAAAAGGGCAAGGGTATCGACATAGAGCTAACTGAGGAGGATTTGAGGATGGAATTGCAGCGGCTCAAACAAGAGATCCAAGAAACCAGAGAAAGAAGAATAGAAGTGGAGTTTGCCACCACAATCGCACGAACAGCAAATGCGGCACTAGACGTGGAATTGGCAGCAAAGATGGCAAAATGTGCTGTTATAGATGTAGAGACAACTGTTGTGCGGAAGAAGCGAGATGCCCTCAAAGAGATAACCGTGATGCTTCAGAAGCCACGTGGAGAGCACTCTTTCTTCAACCAAGAGGCCACCAACAGTGATCCAGAGGCGCTAGACCTGAAGCTACTGAAGAAGATACTGGAGAGGAAGTTGTCTATAGGCCTCCTCTTCAGGGACGGTGGAAGGAAGGGAATGAGAAAACCACCCGTGAANCCCCCCCCCCCCCCCCCGTGATTAATACGACAATCAGAGAAAGAATGGCTTGGGTAGAGGCACATCTATTTTTAGGAGTTTTATTATCTGTTTTTCACTTTCCTTATAATCACCAGAAATGAATGAATGAAAATGAAAATTTCCTTTGTATTCGAACTACGTAGGGCCTGAATTCTCCTTTGGAGATACGTAGGCAGCCTTTCAAGGCCCGGCCCCTATCTTTTTCAAATTTTCTTTTCCTCTTCATCCTACAAGGAAACATTGAGTTCAGATCAACATATGCTAGAAGATGCAGCAAGAAGACCTTAGCTCAACGCAATTTAGCTTTTCTGAGTCACTAGCCATAAAATAAAATGAGCAAATTCCTGCTTGTTCAAAAAGTTAGTCCCCATTATTCGTGGGTTAGCATGTTCTTAGACAAAGCAACTTTTATGTGTTTATCTGTTTTCTATGTGATATCTTGCATTGTTCATCCATAACTAATACTGACAGATTTGCCTTTGAGTTGTTTTTCTCTACAGGTAGTAAGAACTGATCTGTGTTGATACACTGGCCGATCATCCCTATTTTACCAGATCAAAAGGGCCTACAGATTCCTTTCCCAGCCAAAGTTCCCAAAAAGGAAAAGCAGCAATCGGTGATAACAACGAAGAAATTGACCTTACTGATGTCGTGGTGGCTCAGCCCACCCTTGCTGATCAGAATGAACTGATCTTGCAGTTGATGCAATAAATTGCTGAGATGAGGGTCGAGATGCAGAAAAGACAAGATTTGCCTCCTCCGACTTCTGCTGTCAACACTCAACCAGACGGAAGACCTCCAGCTCAAATTCCCTCTCCTAACGTGGAGCAGGCTCAAAACCCGTCTTCAAGCCCTGCTCGTAATCCCTTCGTTATTGACCTTACCACTCAAAACCCCCATTACGCCTCAGCTTCTTATCAAACACCACCCCCTCCTCAAAATACCAACCTCCAAGCATCACTCCTTCCCCCTAATGCAAACCACCAAACTAGCCTGCCCCCCCACGGCTAAAACGCTAATAACCCACGCACTTCCCTCCCTCACCAAAACCTATACACCAACCCCCAGACTTATCCCCAAAACTATCACGCCCCTTTAAATGGCCAGAGTCCCTCTATCGCTTCACCACTATCGCAAAAACCCATTTTCCAAATACCAGTTCCCAATGAGCACGATGCCCATGGTTCGGAGCTCGACCACTATGAGGAGAGGGAGAGAGAGTGGAGGTCAAAGGAAGATACTGCCAAGATAGATATGAATGAGGAAATTAGGAAAGCCATGAAGGAGTTGAACTGCATTCCTGAGGTTGCCGGGTTGAGTTACGAAGACCTATGCATTCATCCGAATTTGGACCTCCCGGAAGGGTTCAAGGTGCCAAAATTCAACATCTTTGGAGGAACGGGGAACCCCTTAGCGCACCTGAGGGCCTACTGTGATCAACTCGTGGGAGTTGGGAGAGACGAAGCTTTGTTAATGCGGCTTTTTAGCTGAAGTTTGAGCGGAGAGGCTCTAGAATGGTTTACGTCTCATGAAACGAAACAGTGGTCTAGCTGGAACGCTTTGGCTAAGGACTTTATAGAATGATTCGCTTACAATGTAGAGATCGTTCCTGATCGTTACTCCTTGGAGAAGATGAAGCAGAAGCCGATCGAAAGCTATAAAGAATTCGCATACAGATGGCAAAAGGAGGCAGCTAGAGTTAGACCTCCTATGTCAGAAAAGGAAATTGTCGAAGTGTTTGTGCGGGTGCAAGAGCCCGAATATTATGACAGAATCATGTTGCTCGTTGGAGCAAAATTTGCTGAGATAGTCAAAGTGGGTGAGACTATTGAAGATAGATTGAGAACCGGGAAGATTGCCCGTGTTGCTGCCTCGCCCGGATCTTCGGGCTTGTTGAAGGAGAAAAGAGAGGATGTGTCATCTATCTCTTATGAGGGGAAGAAGACCCCAAGGAAATTCTCATCATACCAAGGTCGTTCTCGACCTTCACAGAGTTTATACCCAGCTTGTTATGCACAGACCGATTACCAGAATACCCCTCCCCCTAGTTACCAAAATACCCCCCCTCCCAGTTATCAAAATACTCCCCCTCCTAATTACCAAACTCCTCCTAACTACCAAACTCCCCCTCCAGTTTACTAGACTCCATCTCATCACTACCGAAATGCCGCCCCCAACTGTGCCAACGTTCAGACAAATTACGAAACGCCTCCCCCAATGTACCAAACCCCAACTCCACTTTACCAAAATACCCCCTCGAACTACCAAGCTCCACAACCAAACTACTAAACCAACTCATATCCCAGATATCAAGCCCCCCGTCCAAACGCTTCAAATTATCGTCAAATGCCTCCTCCTCAACAAGGCAATTACGATCCCCCCATCCTAGATTTGAGAAGAAGCCGGCTAGAATTTTTACTCCGCTTATTGAAAGCCGAACAAAGCTGTTCGAGCGATTAACTGCGGCAGGATATATTCATCCAGTGGGTCCCAAGCCGGTTGACACTAGCTCAAAGTTTTACAGACCTGATCAGAGGTGCGCGTATCACTCCAATAGTGTTGGACATGATACTGAAGACTGTATCAACGTGAAGCATAAGATTCAAGACTTGATTGACCAGAATGTGGTCTCTCTTCAGACAGTTGCGCCCAATGTCAATAATAATCCTTTGCCAAATCATGGAGGCGCCACTATCAATATGATAGAGACAGATGATGACTGGTGCGTGACAAAGTCGATAGTTCCGATTGCTCTTGATGAACTAGAAAAGGCAGTAGCTTCGTTGAGCATCAGAGAAAAGAAAGAGTTTGTAATTCTGACACCCGAGAAGGCTGTTGCCTTGGTGCCACGAGAAACTCTTACCCGACCAAAATTTGTTATTGAGACGGCTGTTACTCAAGGCATGATCAGATCTGGCAGGTGCTACACACCGGAAGAATTGGCCCAAGGGGGCAGAAAAAGGATCAGACTAAAAGGCCGATCAGTGAAACCGAGGCCGAAGAGTTCTGGAGAAAAATGCAGCCGAAAGATTATTCGATTGTGAAGCATTTGGAGAAGACGCCGGCTCAGATCTCTGTGTGGGCCTTATTGATGAGTTCGCAGTTACATAGATAGGCTCTGATGAGGGCTTTGGATGATACTTATGTGCCTATGGGCACTAACAGTGACAATTTAGCAGCCATGATAAACCAGGTCATCCGAGGGCATCAAATTAGTTTTTGTGACGAAGAGTTGCCCTTTGAAGGGAGGATGCACAACAAAGCTCTGCACGTCACCTGTATGTGTCGAGACAAGATAATTAATCGCGTCTTGGTCGATGACGGATTCGGTCTTAATATTTGCCCACTTTCGACTTTAAGGCAGCTGAAATTTGACTTGGGAAAGCTTCACTAGAACCAAGTCAATGTGAGGGCCTTTGATGGAGTGCAAAAAGACACATTGGGTGCAGTAAACTTAGATATTCAGGTGGGCCCTGCGAATTTTAATGTGGAGTTCCAGGTGTTGGATATCAACACCAGTTACAACTTGCTTCTGGGAAGACCGTTCATTCATTGGTCATTTATGGTGAAGGGAGTTATTCCAATGGGTATGCATCGATCGTTGATGATGTCTCTCGAGGTTGTGATTTATACACGGTGGAGCTGGTAAATACCACCGGTGATGACTTGGCTCTACAGCCTTCTATGCCTGCCGTGTACAAGATGATTGCTACTGTCATGCTCTAGAATGGTTTCGAACCAGGTTTCGGAATGGGGAAGCACTTTCAAGGAATCGTCGAGCCTATCCAAATCCCCGCCAGAGGAGCAAAGTTTGGTTTGGGATATGTCCCAACAGATAACGAAGCAGAGATGAAGAACAAAAATGTTGATCAAGTATTGGCCAGGCCAATTCCTCATTTGTACCAGTCATTCCCGGTGTGAGGATATGTCAATGATGATGGTCTCGAGGAAGGAATTTTGGGCCTCTTTGAGGAGATTGATGCGGTCATCGAGGAAGAGGCTGGGACATCAGACATCCGTGATGCAGAACCTGAAGAGCAATTGCAGAACTGGACCTCCACACCGCTCCTGATCTCCAGCTCATCTGGGTAGAAAAGACATGTGTCTTTGTTTATTTTAAAATCGGTGGTAGTTCGGAAGAGGCCCGAGATCCACCCTTTATGCATTGTTATTTGTTTGAAGCTTTTAAATTCCCTTGTGATGTTTAAAAAAGGCAAAATGGCCCTCGGTCATGGCCAAAGTTTGTGCTTGAATTTCAATTTAAATGAAAAGCCTCTTTTATCAAAATTTGTTTGTTTACTTATCCATTTATATTTTACTTTCCTAACTTTGTTTGTTTATGGTTTCAGTAATATTAATTTAAAACCTGCCAATGTCATGTCATGTCATGAACCGAGTGAACGAAATGAGGCAGGTGATGATGATTGTGAGGAATATGAAGAAGAAAATGAGGTACCCGAACATATTGCTGAGGAGTTTCGACAATTCGAGAATCAACACAAGCCAAATTTGAAAGAAATCGAAACTGTGAATCTCGGAGATGATGAATGTGTTAAAGATGTAAGAATCAGTGTCCATCTGACGAAAGCTCAAAGAAGAGACCTTATTCATTTGCTCGGGGAGTACATTGATGTATTTGCCTGGTCTTATAAAGATATGCCAGGACTGAGCACGAATATGGTGTCCCACAAGTTGTCGATCAATCCAGATTTTAGTCCAGTAAAACAAAAGACTCGAAAGTTCAAGCCTGAGTTGAGTTTGAAGATCAAAGAGGAGATTACAAAGCAGATCGAGTCCCAAGTAGTGGAAGTGACACAGTATCCGACTTGGTTAGCCAACGTTGTTCCGGTTGCCAAGAAAGATGGAAAGATCAGAATTTGTGTTGACTATAGAGATCTCAACAAAGCTAGCCCGAAAGATAATTTTCCATTGCCAAACATTCACATTCTCATCGATAATTGTGCTAAATATGAGATGCAATCGTTTGTGGATTGTTATGCGGGTTATCACCAGATCCTGATAGATGAAGAAGATGCAGAAAAGACGGTTTTCATTACGCCTTGGGGTGTATATCATTATTGGGTGATGCCGTTTGGTTTCAAAAATGCCGATGCTACTTACATGAGGGCTATGATAACCATTTTTCACGATATGATTCACAAGGAGATCGAGGTGTATGTAGATGATGTCATAATCAAGTCTCGCGAGAGTTCGGATCACTTGACTCACTTGAGGAAATTCTTTGATCGTCTACGCCGATATAATTTGAAGTTGAATCCCGCCAAATGTGCTTTTGGAGTGCCAGCTGGCAAATTGTTGGGATTTATAGTCAGCAGGAGGGGCATTGAGCTTGACCCTTCCAAGATCAAGGCTATCCAAGAATTACCTCCTCCAAGGACCAAGAAAGAGGTGATGAGTTTTTTAGGAAGGTTGAACTACATCAGTTGGTTTATAGCTCAATCCACCGTGGTGTGTGAGCCCATCTTTAAGTTATTGAAAAAAGATGCCTCGACCAAGTGGACCGGAGAATGTCAAACTGCTTTTGATACCATCAAGAACTATTTGTCCAATCCACCGGTGTTGGTCCCTCCACGAGAAGGGAGTCCGTTATTGCTATATTTGTCGGTCTTGGATAACGCATTGGGATGCGTGCTTGGTCAACATGATGAAACTGGGCAGAAAGAGCGAGTTATTTATTACTTGAGCAAAAAGTTCACTCCATATGAGGCTCGTTACACTATTTTGGAGAGAACATGTTGTGCTTTGACTTGGATAGCTCAAAAGTTGAGACATTATTTGTCTTCTTATACCACATACCTTATTTCCCGAATGGACCCGTTGAAGTATATTTCCAGAAAGCAATGCCGACTGGGAAGTTGGCCAAATGGCAAATGCTTTTGAGTGAATTTGACATCGTGTACGTGACTCAGAAGGCGATGAAGGCACAAGCCTTAGCCGATCATCTTGCAGAGAACCCAGTTGATGAGGAGTATGAACCACTCAAGACTTATTTTCCTGACGAGGAAGTTTCATTCGTGGGCGAAGATATTTCTGAAGCGTACCCCGGATGAAGAGTATTCTTTGATGGGGCGGCGAATCATCAAGGGAAAGGAATCGGAGCGGTCTTAGTGTCAGAAACCGGTCAACACTATCCAATGGCGGCTAAACTCTGATTTGAATGCACGAACAACATGGCTGAGTATGAAGCTTGCATCCTCGGTTTGAAGATGACAATTGATATGAATGTTCACGAGTTGCTGGTTATTGGAGATTCAGATTTGCTGATTCATCAGGTTCAAAGGGAATGGGCCGTGAAAAACCTAAAGATCACACCGTATGTGCGGTATATACAGAAGTTGTGTAAGAGATTTCGCAAGATTGAGTTCAGAAACACTCCGAGGACACAGAATGAGTTGGCTGATGCTCTCGCCACCATTGCCTCAATGATTAAACATCCAGATACAAGTTATATTGATCCCTTGGATATAGAGGTAAAAGAGCAGCCTGTTCATTGTTCGCATGTTGAAGCAGAACCAGATGGTTTGCCTTGGTATTTTGACATCAAGAAGTATTTAGAGGGTGGGACTTATCCTGAGAATGCAACGTTCAACCAGAAGAAGTCGATACGCCGCATGACCCTTAATTTCTTTGCAAGCGGGGAAATCCTTTACAGGAGGACTCCAGATTTAGGTCTTCTCAGATGCGTTGATGCTTATGAAGCTGCAAAACTTCTGAACCAGATACATGCCGGAGTTTGTGGTACTCATATGAATGGGCTCACTTTGGCAAGAAAGATCCTCCGAGCCGGCTACTTTTGGATGACCATGGAACATGATTGTTGCAAGTTTGTGCAGAAATGTCATAAATGTCAAGTGTATGGTGATTTGATTCGAGTGCCGCCTCACAAACTTAATGTTATGAGTTCACCTTGGCCATTTGTAGCTTGGGGCATGGATGTCATTGGTCCGATAGAGCCAGCCGCCTCTAACGGACACAGATTCATTTTGGTTGCCATTGACTACTTCACCAAGTGGGTGGAAACAGCTTCGTACAAGTTGGTAACCAAGAAAGTTGTAGCTGATTTTGTTCGTAACAACCTGATATGTAGGTTTGGAGTACCAGAATCCATCATTACTGATAATGGAGCAAATCTTAACAGTCACTTGATGAGAGAGATATGTGAACAGTTCAAGATTACTCACCGAAACTCAACTGCCTATCGTCCCCAAATGAATGGAGTTGTAGAAGCCACCAACAAGAACATAAAGAAGATTTTGAGAAAAATGATTGATAATCGCAGAGGTTGGCATGAGATGTTGCCATATGCTTTGTTGGGTTACCGAACGACCGTCAGAACATCAGTTGGAGCTACTCCATATTTGCTTGTATATGGAACAGAAACAGTTATACCTGCAAAAGTTGAAATACCTTCATTAAGGATCATCCAAGAAGCTGAGTTGAGTGATGCTGAATGGGTTCGCAAGCGGATTGATCAGTTAACACTGATTGACGAGAAAAGAATGGGTGCCGTTTGTCATGGTCAACTGTATCGGCAGAGAATGATTCGTGCTTTTCACAAGAAAGTAAGAGCCAGAATGTTTGAAGTTGGTCAGTTGGTCCTCAAACGTATTTTCCCTCATCAGGATGAGTACAAAGGGAAATTCACACCGAATTGGCAAGGACCCTACATGGTTCGCAAAGTATTATTTGGAGGTGCCTTGGTCCTGTCGGAGATGGACGGCACCGAATGGCCAAAACTGATCAACTCAGATGCTGTCAAGTGATATTATGTGTGAAGTTTCAGTTTGTATTTCTGTCATTTCCTTGTAATCGTTATATTTGCTTGTAATCGTCTATGTTTAGAATTGTATCCCTTTTGTAATGAACTACGTCTGACCTGAATTCTCAACAGTGAGATACGTAGGTGGCCTATGTCGGCTTCGGTCACCCCTTTCTTCCCTTTTAATGTTTTCTTTTGTATTTGAACTACGTTCGACCTGAATTCTCAAGAATGAGATACGTAGGCGGCCTATGTCGGCCTCGGTCACTTTCTTTGTAAAATTCATATTTTTGTTAATCCTTGAGGGGGAACTACGTTTGACCTGATTCCTGCCTCAACAGGATACGTAGGCGCCACAAGGGCTCGGTCATATTCCCCGGCAGATTTATATTCCTCATTGCAATAGAAACTGGGACAGAATTTTTGAGAGGGACTCAAAAATTCTTGAGTAGGAGATTTTTCCTACAAAGTCAAGACTGAAGTTACTTTGAAATTTGCAACTGGGACAGAATTTTTGAGAATATCTCAAAAATTCTGTGATTGCTTACCAACGGTTAAAGATAAGCCAAGACAGTTAACTGAGGCAGAAATTTTGAGATGGCCCCAAAATTTCAACAGGGTTTATCGGCAGTTTGGAACAGCTTTGAATACTTCCCAGCAAGTAATCAGACAGATCTCAAAACACCAACTCCGAATGACGTTCATTAAACTTGACGTGACATGACACTTGGCAGTGGCTTTTTCCAAACATTACTTTCGAAAATCTATTTTCCTTAAAAAACTTTTCCTTCATATTTCAATTATATTTGCAAAAAAATAAAATAAAATGTTTTGTCTTATTTATCAAGAAGCGGGAGATCGGAGAAATCAACCGGAGATAGCAAGACAAGGAGCAGACAACCGAAGAGATCGACACAGATTAGTTCATTTTGTAAGAAACTAACAATTTTTCTGTGGATGCAGGTCTATAGATTTGCCTCAAGATCGGCATATTCTTTCATTCAATGAATACAGAGAAGTCAAAAGGGCAAAGAGCTCCCCAAATTGACAACTTTTCTGTGGATGCAGAAAATATTTTATGCTTCTTATACCAAGAATTGGGAATATGAGTAGCATTACTTTATTCAAATTCTCAGCAAGGCAGGGTTCATAACGAACATGCAATTACGTTCGGAGATGGGACAAATGAAAACCTTGAAGAGAGAAATATTATTTATTTTCCAGCAACTAAAGATACCTGGAAGATATTTATCTGCATAATATTATGATAATTCTTACCCTGAAGGTTATTTATATCGTATTGTCGAATGAGACAATATCACTACCCGGAGAATCATTTATATCGTATTGTCAAATGAGATGATACCACCACTCCGAGGGTCATGTTTATTATATTGTCGATTCAGACGATACCGCCATCCCAAAAAATACCCAGAAGATCACATATGATTGCTTGGTGAAGCATTATCTTCATTTGGTATCAAGGAGGCATCATCAAAAGAAATTATGCATCGCGAAAGAAGAGATTCATGCATTGCAAGGGAAGATTCATGCATTGCAAGAGAAGATTCATGCATTGCGAGAAAAAGATTCATGCATCGCGGGAAAAGATTCAGGTATTGCAAGGGAAGATCCATGCATCGCGGAAAAAGATTCATGCATTGCGAGAAAAAGATTCATGCATCGTAGAAAAAGATTCATGTTACACCAGCTTATTTTTATAGCTTTGACATCAAATGAAGAGTACATTGAAAATTATATTACAAATATGAGACACAAGCTTTATTTGTTTTACTTCAAACCCGATGGAGTTAACGCCAAACGTTCAAGGAGAGAAATTAAGTGTCAACACGGTAAAAGACACTATCTCTCCATTTGAATTGCATTTTTATGCTAATGAATTTTATCTCAGTCTTTGTCGAGAGCATCCGAGAGGATGAATTCTCAAAACAAACCACAGGTGCGGACAACATCAAAAGGGATGCAGCACAACGTGGAACTTTTTCTTTGTAGCGAACTGGGACACAGTCCAAGAGGAGTGCCAAACTCTTATGACGCGAGCAGAGGAGCGACTTCCACCACAATCAAACCACACCCCTATCAGAAGGTGTGTGGGTTTATCTTTGGGTTTGTTGGTTTCAGTTTCGCATCCGAAAATTTTTGGGGCTCTACCGGAAGCAACTTTTCAATCTGAATGACAATGCACCAAGAGCTTTGGAAATTATGTCCGTGTAAGTTCTTATTTATGGATGTGAAGAGCTCCACATTCATGACTAAGAGGTTGCAAGCCTCCTTTTTATACTCAACCTACTTTGTCACTCTTCCTGAACTAAAGGATATCTTAGCATAAAAGACTTCCTTCTCAACCGATAGAGTCGAACTACAAGCGACCTGATTCCCTAAGTTAGGGATATATAGGCAGAATCGATATTGAAACTCAGTTGTATTCCAGCATCCGCTCTTAAATCTTATTCCCAAGTATTCTGGTCTCCTCATAATTCGATATCAGAATAACTCTTGAATTCTTTCAAAATCGTGCGTCAAATCAAGCATATCGAACTACATGTGGCCTGAATTCTCATATAGCCTGAGATATGTAGGAAACCCATTTCCAGGGTTCGGCCATAATTCTAAAAGTCCGTACCGAAATAGCCTTTTCCTCAAAGATGAAGATGTGGTCGGTCAAAATTAGATGAGTCAATTTCATTTTCCTCGAATTTCTTGCATCGATCCAAGTAAAATGAGGGACAGTTGTTGACACCCAATTTCGGACCTCCACAATATAAATTAATCATCGAGCTTCCTAAACTCTAAATGATTTGAAATAATCATTTTATAAGATTTAAAATATATTTTTTTTCGAGTCATTTTAAATAGTTTTGTCATTGTTATAAATGATAAAATAATAAATATGATATTTTATATGATTATGTGTCTAATTAGTGTATTTTACGAATATTCAGAAATTGTCTCAAAAAGATTTTAGTTTTATTTAAATATTTGGTTATTTAGCTTAATTAATTAATAGCTTATATTTTGAGGTAATTAGTTTATTAAGGTAATTATTTTGTTTCGTTAAAATTAAGAAGCTCATTAATTAATTTATATTAATTCATCTTATTTAATTATTAGCCAAATCCCCTAAACCCATTTGTGATAAACTAAAATTGGGCCCTATTTGCAAATTTCAGCCAACCCAAACCAATTTTGGCCCAATTTCCTTTATGCCAATTCAATTAGCCCAACCTCAATAGCCCACCCATTTCCTTGCCCAAATTCAATTCCAACAATACCCAGCAGACATACAGTG
>NW_026023134.1:4270-20352 GCF_019186545.1 Solanum stenotomum | reverse complement strand
TCTCTCTCACAGACAGCGAAGGAAGAGGCGAGACAGTATTTCTTAAGGTGCAGAATACCTCAATGGTGCAGACTCAGTCTCTAATCATTCCTGGAGGAAAGAAATCAAGACCTTTCAAAGTGATAATAGGATCTACTCTTGCAGCTTTCTTTGGGATAATATTAAGCATAGCTACTTGCTTTGTTATTTTCAGAAAAAGGACACATGAGTCCAGAAAAGCTGCAGATATTTTGGATCTAGCACCAATCTTACCGGGAATCCTAACTCGATTCTCTAACAATGAGCTGAAAATAATTACAGATGATTTCAGTAGAAAGCTCGGGGAAGGAGGATTTGGCTGTGTTTATGAAGGAACACTGAGAAAAGGCACTAAAGTAGCTGTGAAGCATCTGGATGGTGTAGGTCAAGTAAAGGAATCATTCTTAACAGAAGTAAAGGCAGTCGGTGGCATTCACCATATCAATCTGGTAAAACTCATTGGATTTTGTGCCGAAAAAAGCCAGACTTCTAATCTACGAGTTCATGGTGAATGGATAGCTGGATAGGTGGATTATGCATGAAAATCAAGAAAATGGGCTTACATGGAACACAAGGCAGAGGATGATATCAGATATCGCCAAAGGGTTTGCGTATCTACATGAGGATTGTAGCCATAAGATAATTCATTTGGACATCAAACCGCAAAACATCCTTCTAGATCAGTATTTCAATGCTAAGATATCAGATTTTGGGTTGTCGAAGCTAATTGAGAAAGACAAAAGCAAAGTTGTGACTAGAATGAGAGGAACACGGGGTTATTTAGCCCTTGAATGGTTAAGCTCAGTAATTACTGAGAAAGTTGATGTGTATGCTTTTGGATTTGTGCTCTTGGAAATTCTCTGTGGGCGAAAGAATTTGGATTGGTCCCAAGCTGATGAAGAAGATGTCCATTTGCTAAGTGTCTTTAGGTGAAAAGAGGAACAAGAGCAGCTCATAGATATGGTTGACGAAAACAACGAAGATATGCAGCTCCACAGGGAAGCAGTGACTGAAATGATGAGCCTTGCAGCATGGTGTCTACAGGGAGATTTTTCCAAGAGGCCTTCCATGTCATTGGTGGTTAAGGCATTGGAAGGTTTGGTGACTGTTGAAACCAACTTGAATTATGATTTCACATATGTACCTGAGGTTGGGGCAGGCAACCAAGAGAGGGAAGTTATTATCAGTTCAAAATTTCCTTCAATTTTATCGGGACCAAGGTAAGCAATATGCTTAAGATTTTGGATTTGAAAGAACCAAATATGGTTGCGTAATGTCAAATATTGCAACATTTTCAATTCTAGCATAACTTTTTATGGTGTATGAGATTATAATTCATGAAATGTAATGTTCATTCTTAACAGAAGTAAAGGCAGTCGGTGGCATTCACCATATCAATCTAGTAAAACTCATTGGATTTTGTGCCGAAAAAAGCCACAGGCTTCTAATCTATGAGTACATGGTGAATGGATCGCTGGATAGGTGGATTACGCATGAAAATCAAGAAAATGGGCTTACATGGAACACAAGGCAGAGGATAATATCAGACATCGCCAAAGGGTTAGCATATCTACATGAGGATTGCAGCCATAAGATAATTCATTTGGACATCAA
Organism: Solanum stenotomum; assembly: GCF_019186545.1. NCBI lineage: Eukaryota > Viridiplantae > Streptophyta > Magnoliopsida > Solanales > Solanaceae > Solanum > Solanum stenotomum. Next base: position 18,720 of record NW_026023134.1, on the reverse strand, counting down.
ACCACAAAACATCCTTCTAGATCAATATCTCAATGCTAAGATATCAGATTTTGGGTTGTCGAAGCTAATTGAGAAAGACAAAAGCGAAGTTGTGACTAGAATGAGAGGAACACGGGGTTATTTAGACCTTAAATGGTTGAGCTCGGTAATCACTGAGAAAGTTGATGTGTATGCTTTTGGAATTGTGCTCTTGGAAATTCTCTGTGGACGAAAGAATTTGGATTGGTCCCAAGCTGATGAAGAAGATGTCCATTTGCTAAGTGTATTTAGGAGAAAAGCGGAACAAGAGCAGCTCATGGATATGGTTGACAAAAACAATGAAGATATGCAGCTCCACAGGGAAGCAGTGACAGAAATGACGAGCCTCGCTGCATGGTGTCTACAGGGAGATTTTTCCAACAGGTCTTCCATGTCATTGGTGGTTAAGGCATTGGAAGGTTTGGTGACTGTTGAAACCAACTTGGATTATGATTTCACACATGTACCTGAGGTTGGAGCAGGCAACCAAGAGAGGGAAGTCATTATCAGTTCAAAATTTCCTTCAATTTTATCGGGACCAAGGTAAACAATATGCTTAAGATTTTGGATTTGAAGGAACCAAATATGGTTGCGTAATGTCAAATATTGCAACATTTTCAATTCTAGCATAACTTTTTTATGGTGTATGAGATAATAATTCATGAAATGTAATGTTAAGTAACTTCTATATTATATTTTTGAGCTTCATGTAGAGGATGTGTGAAAATCATATCATATCTCATATATCATATCATATTATATTAAAAGTGGGAAGGTTCTATGGTCAAAGTTGGATTACGAAAATGCCCTTCACTAATTTTTTTAATTAAAAAAATATATTTTACTAACTTCTAAAATCATATCAATAATGACAATTAAACTAGACCAAATACATGATTAGATGTTACAATTTATCATTTTCCACTTTTAATGAGTTTTAATTTAATGAGTTTTAATTGTTAACCCTCCTAGATTTTAAAGCTCATGAAATATTGAATAATTCTTTTATCCTTCAAGCAAATATTATGTTAAGAACATTTAAGTGAAAAATATAAATATAAATTCTATAAACATAATAAATAAATAAAAGTTAGAATAAAAAAAACAGAAGAGTGGTAGACGTAAAGCCATAGTAGGTGAAAAGGCAAACCAACAGACTTCTCTCATTTCTATATTCATTTGAATTGATTATGAAATAAATGACTCTTCTTTTCAGTTTTCAATATATTCTTAGCAGCTTCTTATGTTCTTCATCTATTAGTGAAAAATTAGGAGGAAAATTTATTAACAATTATTTGGTTCCGTTTTGTCAACACAACAATATTCATCTATAAAATTAGGTATTTATCTTTTTTTCTCTATTATATTTGTATTTTTTTCACAACTTTTGAGGTACAAAGTTTCTCTCTTTATGAATTGAATATATAAAAGGTCAATCCACTGCACTTTTGTGTTTATCATCATATAATTCTTATGTAATTTTTTCTTTATTGGTTATTCTTTCTTATTCAGGTTAATATATTGCTTATTTAACTTCTTTTTTTCATTTTGTATGATATGTATATTTTATTGCTTTTCACGTTAGTTGGATTGATGTTACAAATGCTTTTACTTTTTATACATGAGATAAGCTTAAGTAAATTTATATGGTAGTAGAGGTCAAACGTGCAACGCACGTTCTCAGGACTAGTTATATTATAAGTGGGAAGAACTCAAGTCAAAAGTTGAATTACGGTTTTACCCTCCTATAAATTAAATTGTTATAATAAGTTTAATTAAAATAGTAATGACTTTTGAATTTTCTTAGATTAATTCCATATATATATATATATATATTGCTATTATTATATCTAATTAATTAAACATTAAATAGTAATTATATTAATATTATTATAATAATAATAATAATAATAATAATAATAATAATAATAATAAAAGTGGGTAAGTGTATTTTTACTCTTTATAAACTAAAAAATTATAAATATAGTTTGGCACATCATTAATTCATCATTATCATTTCATTAAAAACTAATTAACGGCTCTAGATCTCTTTGCTTCAACTTCATTCTATTTATTTGTTTTTTAAAAAAAAATTACTAACCGTGCAATTCTAATTTTACTCGAAATTTAGTTTAGAAAATCTATATATAACTATATAGTTGGAAAATGAAAATGGTGATTTCACACCTCCAAAGCTCAGCATCTATATATGTTTTTCTTTTCTTTTTTCCAGATTTTTTAAACTTTCATCCGTATTTCAATAAAATCTCAATTTTCGAAATGATTTTCCTAATTAAAATGATTACAGTATGATTTATGAGCCTTAAATAAGGGAAGAGGAGGAGATTTTGGAATTGAATTACATATTTCACTATATACAATAATTATATTTTAAATAAGAAGAGGAAGAGATTCAATTTAATTGGATAGAGTAGACAACATTAATGACTCAAAGAAGAAAAGATATAGAATAAAGCTGGTAAGGGAGCTTAGCATTGAGTAAATTAAAAACGGCTTCTCTGGTAAATCCCCCCGGCGCTTTAACTTCAAAGTTGGATTACCATTTTACCCCTACTATAAGTTAAAATGTTATAAAATATTTAATTAGTCAAATATTAGAATTCTCAATAAGTTTTCTCTAATAAATATTTGTATTCATAACCGAATTTTTATGCAACCTATAATTACAATATTTAATATGTATTAACTTCTCACAATTGAATTATATATATATATATATATATAAATCAAATAATTAATTAAATATCTAATTAAAAAATATTATTTTGCGCACCTCAAGTAACAGTTAAATAAAATTCAATTAATTAATTTTTCAATTACATAAATTGAACGAGATTTGGAAGTGGAAAAGTGGTACTTTAATGCTCAGACAAACGTATCCAAGAAATTCACATAATACATGATTAATTGCTTTAAATTAACACATCATGTATTACTTTACCTAACTTTTACAATTCCTATAATTTGTCTTTTCATTTTCTTTAACTTATCAAATTCTAACACTTTTAAATTAGTAACCAATCTTTGTTAATATAACAATCAGTAGAATTTGAACAGTTCATTAAGTATTTAAGTGTAGATTAATAAATACATATTATGTTAAAAGGAATTTCAAAGAACATAAAAAAAAAACACTATATAAAGGTAACAAATGATTTCCTTTTCCTTCAAGTTTTGTTTCTTTAGTTGAGCAAAAAAAATCTGGCCTTCCTTCTCATGTTCTTTCTTTTCCTTTAAATTTTTCCTTTTGCATGAAACAAAGAAAATGGGAGATGGAGAAATATGTAGAGTTGATACATGTTGGAATTGAATAATTGTCATATCAATTTACATGCAACATTCAACATTCATTGGATGATATATGAAGATCGCTATCTGCGTATGGAGTGCTAGCAGAAATTCATGAGCTATGAAAAGGAGGAAGTTGGTTTCTTTGGAAGACTGTTTTAGAATTTTCATTAATTAATTTATTCTTATAATGTACTGTAATTATAATTGTTTGCGGCTATAGATAAATGCGACATTTATTTGTGTATTTGGAGGGAGTTATAAAATGATATCTTGTAGTATTTTACTGGGAACTACCAAGTTAAAAGTTTGGGAACTACTAAGTTAAAAGTTTATATCTGTGACATTCATCTTAATTTGTTTGTTATTGTTGATATAGTAGTTGGATATCACATGTTATATGCCTTCATGGCATCATGTGATTGGTATTGAAAAAATTATTTCATATTTTTTTGTATTTTGTAATGTGTCTTTATATGTATCTTCATATTTGAATTTACTGATTCATTTTATAGAAAGAATTAGGAGTATCCACGTCATATATAAATATAGTATCAAACTTTAAAAGGAAAATTTTCTTTTATTTTGATATGATATCATTGAATAAAAACTATTTTAGCTACCACAAAAAATAGGTATCTTCTCTTTAATAGTCGGGTAGATTTACTATTACTTTTTCTAGCCGGCATACATATATAATGATTACACATGATCGTACACATTACAAATGAAGTATACATATATAATATATTATATACACATCGATTTTATTTTTTATAGTTTAATCAATTGGATGAACAACTATTTGTGTTAATTCTTCAAAAATACTTTTAATTGCAAATTTTTGCTACATTTATTTTCAAAACTAAATATGTATGTAATTTTTAAAATATCATTAATATGGGAAACACGTGCAACGCGCGTGCACGAAAACTAGTATATATATATATATACAAGTCCACAAAATTCACTGTGTTCTTAAGAAATTTAATCCCCTCAATGTACCCGAGGTTGTGGATTATTGCCTCCCAGGATAAAATGGATAGACCTATTAAAGAAGTAGTGGTACCTCACACTTCAATAACTTCAGCAAACTCAAAAGTCAGCAACGAAATCATACCTATTATAGAAGTAGTGATACCTCACACTTTAGCAACAAAATCATACCTATTAAAGAAGAAGTGGTACCTCACACTTTAATAACTTCACCGAACTCAAAAGTCAGCAACGGAATCACACACTTTAAGGAGAAAATTCCAACAAAATACTTGGTTTGTAAGAAAATACATGTGTGCAGAAGAAGGAGAAAATTTGATATGATGGTGCGGTGTGAACTCACATGTTCAGAATAGGCATGCCGATGCCGAGGCCAAGCGAGCGATGATGATGCGAGGGGGCACCCTCTCCTTAGGCCTTTAAGGGCTAAAGGAAGTGTTTTACTAAACATAAATTCGATTGCTAAGGAAAAAAAAATAAATTCAATCAAAAGCTAAACAACTTTGATAACATTAACAAAACTGCAGTTAATGTTTTAAATTAGAAGCATGACTTCCACCATCACCCAACAATTTAGTATCGATCATTTGAATGATGCATGTAGATCAACGTACAACACAAATGACGTAAATATAATCTTAAAGTTTGCGCATAAGCAGAGGAGCACCATACTGAGGATGAATAGCCACTACTGCAACTGGAGCATGAGTATATGACGGAGAGAGTTCAAAGGAGAACTTTTGTAGTATCATTGCTATTGCCATCTTTGCTTCCATCATTGCAAAGTTTTGTCCAATGCAAATTCAGGGTCCCCAACCAAATGGAATAAACGAGACTTGTCCGTTTGTTGCCTTTGACACTCCACTGAATCTTTCTGGTTTGAATTCCTTCGTGTCTTCACCCCATAATTCCTTGTTATAATGTACTAAGATTGCGGGTATAACGAGTAGTACTTCAGCTGGCAGACTCAGCGCACCCAATTTTACTTCATCTTTGTTCCTTCTACCATATATCGGTGCTGGGGGAAATAGCCTTAACGTCTCGTACAAGATCATTGTCACCTAAGGAAAACAAACATGTATTACATAAGTTGGCAGTAGAATTAGTGCACTAATGAGCGAAATTTTGTGAAAAGTACCTTACAATTTTTAGACGACTAAGTCCTTCAAAATCTGGTTTTTCATTTCCGAATACATTAAAAACCTCCTCTCTTGCACGTACTTGCCACTCTCGATGTAGGCACAGTAATATCATCGTCCATACGAGCAACACTGAAGTGGTATATTGTCCAGCAAAATAGAATAACTTGCACTCTTCAATCACTTCTATTGTTGTCATTCCGAAATCTTTGTTTCCATGTTGTTCAATTTCTTTCGTATTGGATTCAAGTAATATGCCTAATAAATCTTCATTATTAGTACTAGTCTCCCCTGCTTTCATCGCCATCAATCTTTTGTCAATGATACACCTAATTGTCGCTTGAATTTCCTTTTCGATTTCCAACATTCTTTTCTTCTTCTTACTAGGCAAGAACCTTGTAATAACAATCTAAGTAAATTCTCTATGCTATGAAGTAGAAATTTGATCCAATACTTTAAATTGTACGTACCTCGACCCTGGTATATAAATCGAAAAAACGTGTTCCATTACATACTCAGCTTGTTCTTTCTGAAGTTCAAATACTATTCTGCCTTCTTCATAGCTACTCCCAAATGCAGTTCGAGAAATGACTTCACCTGTCATTAGTTGAAAGTGTGGCCATACATCGAGCTCGACTGATGTTTCCTTTGGAACAGCCTCCTCCCATTTGCTTATCATTTCACTACAACTCTGATAAAATGCTGGAACCATATGCTGTTACGTAGACTGGTTAATTTCACTCATGATCACTAATTTCTATATACTAGCTATACGCAAAAAAAAAAGAAAGATATAGTAGTATTTATAACCTTTAGTTTCTCAAAATGGAAGGCGGGATTGATGATTTTTCTATGCTTAGCCCATTTCTGTTCCTCAAGGGTAACGAGACCTTGAACCAATAACTTCGCGAATGGATTAGAATGCTTATTCTTGTGATACACATAATGTTTTTCAAAAATTATCTTTATAAGTGAAGGTTCTGTGATGAATACTATAGGCTTGGGGCCTAGCCAGGCAAAAGAATTTTTACCTGCAGAGTATTTATCAGTTTTGTGTTAGTAAAAAAAGCAAAGCTTATACTAAAATAGATTGTAAGTGATATATCGCCTACGGGTTCAACAAAACTAGTACTAGTTTTAGTTCAAACTCTATATTTGTGTTTAAAAATCTATTTAATACGTAGAGATATATAATTCATCAAGAACTCAATAAGCTGCTTTTTCAAGAATCCAGAATTCATAAACTCAATTATACTATGCCACGATACTTCAACTAGAGGAGCGACCAGTTGGTTCACCAGACCCCAACCTAGCATCACACATTCTAGAGACAAAGTATGGAACTCCTCCCAAAATTACATTATTCGAGCCAGAATTGGCCGTTAGTGGACTACCTCCACGTTTTAAATGAGATGGTCACACATTTAAACATGATATCAGATCAGGCAAAGACCCTGAATTCAAGTCTTATATAATAACAAAAATTATGTGATTGGTCCATGAAAGGAATATGATTAAGCAAACTTGTTAGATTGTTGTACTTACCATTTTTATTGATGGAGTCACAGAAAAAAGGGATGAGCCTTTGAGGTACATCATCAGAGAAATTGATGGGCTTAGATTTGGCTTCATTGAGTTTATTTGTAAGCTCTTTCAAATCTCCATAGAGTAATTTGTATGGATTTCCCTTAAGACCACTCTTTCTCAAGTATTTCTCAAATTTTTTTGGCCTAAACCATGCCCAATTCAACACTTTCCATGTGTAAATTACTAACAAAATTGCAACACAAGTTGTTGCTATCATCTCTACTCCCACAAGTGATAAGTACTCCATATTTAAAAAGGCTTCTCTCAAGTACTCTTTTCTCTTATATATATGAAAAATAAATTAAGCATATCCAGACATCTCAATTCATCTTACTCATGTGTTAGTTGAACACTTGAATTAACTTACAAAAAAATGATCATCTAGACACTTCTAAAATTTATGTGTTACATAATTGTTGAGGTGTCCATGAGACACAATGTGGACGACTTGTGATGTCTAGATATGCATTGTCAAAATTAAAGTGATTCACTAACTATTGAGACCAAGTTAAAGATAGTTTATATTTATTATGCCTTTCTATTATATCAACGACAAGATGGGGTATATATTTGATGAATTTTCCACAACTAATAAATGTGTTTGTCCCAATTGGTCAAATTTGTGGACTTTTATAGGATGATTGATTGACAAAATATAGACTAGTGCGTGAACGAGGGCCAAGACTTTTCCATGATTTTGAATTTCTTACCTTGTATTTTTTTCCCTCGTAAACACAAAAATTCAATAAGTTGTGAAAACTATCGGACTTTCATCAATTCTTATACAATCTTACCAAATGAGCAAACCAAAGTTCATAAATAAGATATCGGAATATCCTAAGGCGTAATATTAGTAAATCACATATCTCCATATTCTTTTAATAAATAAATGTTTGTGATTATAAATTGCAAATAAACATAATTTTAGAAAGATTCACTAGTCAATAATAGTATTGCCTAGTTATTCTTTAATATTATCCCTTCACATGACATGAACAATCTCTTCACGTCGAGCATGAGTTTTTTTTTTGAATAATTTAAAATGGTTGGTCTTTTTTCTTTTGCAAAATATAAACTCATGGGTCCAGCTTTACATTTAAAAATAAATAAATTGAAAGCACTATTTGGAATCCCAAATCATACTTTTTGAAGAATTTGGGATTGATTTCAAATCATGACTACATATCTCACAAATTCTGCTCTGCACCCTAAAAGAACTTATGTCCCACTAAACATAAACTCGATTGCTAAGGAAATAAATAAATAAAAATCAACCCATTTGAAGAAAAAAAAAGTACAATTAAAGGAACTATTGTCCTCCACCAAAATGTTAAAACATACAAGGAAAAATAGGAGATTTGAGATGGAGCACAAACCATATCAAAAGCTAAAAAACTTTGATAACATTAACCAAACTGCAGTTAATGTTTGAATTTGAAACATGACTTCCACGATCTCGCAACATAGTATATCAATCATTCAAATGATGCATGTAGATCAACGTACAACACCAATGTCGTAAAATATCATCTTAAAGCTTGCGCATAAGCAGAGGAGCGCCATACTGAGGATGAATAGTCACTATTGCAAATGGAGCATGTGTATATGATGGTGAGAGTTCAAAGGAGAACTTTTGTACTATCATTGCTATCGCCATTTTTGCTTCCATCATTGCAAAGTTTTGTCCGATGCAAACACGCGGTCCCCAGCTAAATGGGATAAACGAGACTTGTCCTTTCATTGCCTTTGACACTCCTTCACTGAATCTCTCTGGTTTGAATTCCTTCGCGTCTTCACCCCATACCTCCTTATCATAATGTAATAGGATTGTGGGTATAATGAGTTGCACTCCGGCTGGTAGATTTAGCTCCCCCAATTTCACTTCCTCTTCAGTCCTTCTACCAGATGATGGCAATGGAGGGAATAGCCTTAATGTCTCGTACAAGATCATCGTTACCTAAAAAAACACTGTAAGTTGATTAGCCTCAACTTAAGATTTTTCTGCTTATAACTTTCAACGCACTTTTGGTCTGACCAAAATTTTTAAGTACTATTTTATCACTACTATAGTTCAAAATCCAGTGAATGTCTTCTCAAAACAACACGACTAACTCCGTCTCCATTTCATTTCTGGCCTTCATCCTTCTCCTTGTAAATATACTTTTTCATTTATATTAACACAAATGCTTATGGTCATTGTTTTTACCAAACATCTTAATTGTTTCTGCTTCTATCCGAACATGCAACTGTCTATTTGTACAATCAATTTCAACACATAAAAATGGTTTTCAACACTGAATGTTTATTAACTAATCTCAAATAGTTAAGCCAATCGGGCTCCAAGTCCACTTCTTGTCTCGACAGTCCTATCGAATAACTATATTGAGTACATAAAACGTACTCATTAAAAGATTGGAAGAAAAGAACTTGCGAAAAGTACTTACAATTTTCAAGCGATTTAGTCCTTCCAAATCTGGTTTATTATTTCCAAAGACGTGCAACACCTCCTCTCTGGCACGTACTTGCCACTCTGGATGTAAGCAGAGCAAAATCATTGTCCATACGAGTAACACTGAAGTGGTCTCTTGTCCAGCAAAATAGAATAATTTGCACTCGTCTACCACGTCTGATATAGTCATTCCAAAATCTTTTCTACAATGAAGTTCAATTTCTTTCATATTGGATTCAAGTAATATGCCCAATAAGTCATCTTTACTAGTCTCCCCTCCTTCGATTGCTCTCAATCTTTTGTCAATGATACGCCTAATTGTCGTTTGAATTTCCTTTTCGATTTTCAGCATTCTTCTGTTCATTTTAGTAGGCAAGAACCTATATAAACAAAGTTATTCGAATTACAGGGAAAGTCTTCTAGTAGAAAAATTGTTAAGGATCAGATTTTTCATATTTAATTACAGAGAGATTTTGCAAGCACAAAAGAAAGTATCGAACATGGAAATGTGATGTACATAAATTGTTGTACCTTGATCCTGGTATATGAATTGAACGTGCTATTCTGATTACATACTCAGCTTGTTCGTTCTGAAGTTCAAATACTGTTCTTCCTTCTTCATAGCTACTCCCAAATGATGTACGAGATATGACTTCACTGGACATTATTTGAAGGTCTGGCCATACATCGAGTTCGAATGATGTTCCCTTTGGAACAATTTCCTCCCATTTGCTTAGCATTTCTCTACAACTCACATAAAATGCTGGCAGCATATGCTGTAAACAGATGAAAAAACCAACAACTATAAATGGATAACTTCTTAATGTTTAAGGCATCTCAATAAGCAATACTAAGTAGCACAGGGAAATTTACCATGTTTTCTAAATTCTAAATTTGGTTCTCCCTATTATTCAATTAGTTTTCTTACTTCCGTTCTAAGTCAGTTTAAAAAAGAATGCTACTTTCTATATTTAGTAATTCTTCAATTATGATATCCCACATGGCAGGTTTCAGACTACAAGATTCAAAGCATATTATGGTACAATATACACATATTTAGTTTAAGCCTACAAGTCTCCCTTATTTTCATAAATATCGTCTCTGCCCAATCAAACTACAACAACAATAACACATCCACTATAATACCACAAGTAGAATATGGGCATGATGGTTGTTGAAGTTTGATTTTAGTTATTGTAGTAACTTTTAGCAAAATAAGTTATTTAGTTTGAATAAATTTGAATTTTGAATTTTAGTTACTTTGTATAAATGTTGTTAGATATTTTAGGTTGTTTAAATTTTAAATTATGCAGATATCTTTTTGTGCTACCCCATTTTTAAAAAACACCAACAGTGGTATCAAAGCTTCATTGATCTTAAGGGATATGTGAAATCTTCCAAAGAACTACCATACATTTTTAACCCGTAAGGGCTACCTTTTTAACCCATCAGGGCTACCCATTTTAACCCATCAAGGCTACCTTTTCAACCAATGCTTTTTTCAATGCACAGACTTTTCTAAATCATTTTTTAACCAAAATAATGACAAGCAAAAGTCTCTCTTTGATTGCCCCATAACTTTTCACAGACAAAAACTATCAAATTTGGTCTGTGAGAATAAGACCATATTTTGAAGCATATGTGATATGTGAGGTTGTGGTGGAAGAAAAACCCTTACAACTTCTCTCTGCAAATCATACAAAAGTTCATATTAAAGCACTTTCAAAAAAACTTCTACACAAGACAATGTCATCGCATGTGTTTTTAAAGAACAAAATTCAAAAGAAGAAAAAGAAAAAAGAAGAAATTTTGTAAGTTCAAAAACAATGAAAAAAACCCAGCATCAACTACCAAAGCAAAAATTGAGGAGGAACATTTTTTTCAATTGCAATAACTAAAGCAAAGGAGGAGTGTTGAAGTTTGCTTTTAGTTACTGCAACAACTTTTAGCAAAAGAAGTTATTTAGTTTGAATAAATTTGAATTTTGAATTTTAGTTAGTTTGTTTATATTGTTGAGATATTTTAGGTTGTTTAAAATTTTAAATTATGCAGATTATGTGTTTTATGTTGGCTATTTAGATCCCCCTCAATGCTTAATAAAATTATTGAAAGCTATTGAAAGTCATTTCAATCCATTGGGAGACATTTTCAATCTTTTTGTGCTGCCCCATTTTTAAAAAACACCAACAAGGGTGTATACACAGAAACTTACCCCTACCTTGTGAATGTAGAGAGGTTGTTTTCGAAAGACCCCCAGTTCAAGTATAACAATTCAAAACAAGTTCGAAAAGGAAATATATTAGTGAAGAAAGCACGTTGAAAATAATGGAGAAAAGAACATCAACAACAAGAGTAATAAGTAGAACCTTCAACTTCTCTACGTGAAAGGCGGGATTGATGATTTTTTTGTGTTTGGCCCATTTGTCTCCCTCAATATTTGCTAGACCCTGAGCCAATAACTTGGTCATTGGATTGGGATGATTTTGCTTTAGATACACATAATTCTTTGTGAAAATCTCTTTTACATGTTCAGGGTCTGTGATCAACACTACTGGATATGGGCCTAGCCACATAAAATAATTTTTACCTGCGAGTAATCACTTTAATTTTTGGTTAGTAAAATCTAAAATCTCGAGTTTTTGCTACTTCATCTACCTCAATTTATGTGGCACACTTTCCTATTTAATCAGTCCCAAAAAAAAAATGATACATTTCATTATTTGAGAAATATTTAATGTCTCTATCAACATTTTATCCACGTTGGATCTCACTTATTTGGCAAAAAAACGCACAAAAGAAGTTCAATATTTCTTAAATTTTGTATCCAGTTAAACTACACCACATAATTTAGGACAAAGGGGAATATGATTTATTGCATTTTCCACAAAGAAATTTCAAGAACAAAATCACTAATGAAAGAAAATAAGAAAGGCATAATACATAAAAGTACCCTTCAACTTGACTTCAGCTGACATCTATGCCCTTCAACTTTGGGTGTGCACAAGTAGACACTTAGCAAATAGATACATTCATCTTACGTGGCATCCTACATGACAATTTTGTGTCGTACATGGTGTCCTACGTGTATTATACTGTAACATCCGACAATTTAAAATGAATATGAAGAAGCTTGAAATTGGAAGTAGTCATTTTTGGGAAAATTCAGAATCTGGAAAATTTGGCTAAGTCCAGAATCTGGAAATTTGGCTAAGTTCAAAAATCTGGAAATTTGGCTAAGTGTGGAAATCAGTGGGTTTTTGGCCAACTTTGAGCAGTCATAACTCCTAGCTCAGGATGAGCCAGGAGTAGTTACAGTTATTTTTGGAAAGCCCTTGGAACGATCTTTCCAACGCCACTGAGTTTGCTCGATTCCGAGTTCGTATGAGCGAGTTATGCCCTTTGAAAGTTGGGCAGTTGGCAGGGAGTCCGTCCGGAAATTTAAGGGCATTTTGGTCTTTTCACAAATCATTTCTTTTGAGGTTATATTGTTGTGTTAGGCTGATTGTGGATCATTTTTGTTCCATTTTAAAAGAGTAAGAGATAGGGTTTTTGAGAGAAGAAGAGAGAAAGAAGAGAAGAAGAAGAGGAGATCAAGGAGTTTCCGTCAAAGATCGTCGTAGAAATCGTCGGGGGTGATCCCTAATAGGTATGTGAGTTCTTTGTGTGGGTTGATACTTTCCCCCACACACCAAGCTCATTTTATGATTTTAGAAAATATTGGATTTGTTGTTGAAGTTGTTAGTTGTTGTTGATGTTAGTTGTGTTGTGGAAGTTATTGTTGGTTGTGGGACATGATTTGGTTGTGTTCTTGAGTTGAATCTCTTGTATGTTGAGGGATTTTCTGATCCTTAGTGTTGGTTGGTTCATACCCCCACACACCAACTCGTTTTTAATTCCAAGAAAAGATTTATTTTGGTTGTTGAAGTTGTTGGTTGTGTTGTTGAAGTTCTTGCTGATTTGGGACAGGATTTGGTTGTGTTTTTTAGTGGAATTCACTGTATGTTGAGGGGTTTATGACCCTAAGTGTTTGGGAAAAGAACCTTTGAAGTTAAGAGGGTTTAGAGTTGGCAACATGAAGGAGAAAAGTCAGGCTGCTTTCAGGAAACAAGTCTGCGTTGCAGCTGTGTTCCCTCTGTGAACAGAATCTGATCTGTTTTCAGAATTTAATTTCGAAATTCTTCTTAAGTTTAGCTGTCCTAAATTATTCCTAATCATCATGGGGTCCTTCCAAACGCAAATCATTACCCTTGAATTCATAATCCATTTCAAGGAGAGTTAGTTCCAAGTCAAGTAAAGTTAGAAGTCAAGTGATGTTAAGAGTTCAGCTTAGAAGTGAAGTAAGTCAAAGCAAGTTTTCAAAGTTGTTCAAGAGTCTTTAGTGAATGTTTTAGCTTCAATTTTTAAGACTCGAGTTTCAAGTCAAGTCAAAAGTATTGAGTTTCAAGTCAAGTCAAAAGTTTCATGTTAAGTTAAGAGTTTCACATCAAGCCAAGAGTACAAGTAAAGTAAAGAGTTTAAAGTTGAGTTCATTTCTCAAAGTTATTAGGGAACTATGTATTTCCAAAGAAATTTTAAAGAAATGTCTTTACATTTAAACAAGGTTGGAAACTGAGATTTCCAAAGAGCCTTCGGGCTAGTTTTTGAGTAATTATCTCATATCAGCAGGAATAAATATGTTTTAAAAATATAAGAGCTAGTACATTTTTGGGAGTAGTATCGAGCACCAAATTGGGGGAGTGTTCAAAGAACCCACAGCCCCCATAGAACCATGTTAGCCACCATGGGTAGAAAAGGATCATACTTTTTAGATGAATCCTTTTCAGATTAGACTAGTGGATCCATTAGGCAGTTCAGGTCTTATACCTTTGGCCGGGTATAAGATGCTCTGGCAGCGTGAGGTCGATCGCTGTATCATCACTATAGCTCTTATGTGATGGTTGTCGGTTAGAGAA
>NW_026023134.1:0-3213 GCF_019186545.1 Solanum stenotomum | reverse complement strand
TTGATACGCATTACTCAACTCACGTTTCTAAACACAGAAACATACCATTTTTGTTGATGGAATCAAGGTAAAAGGGGATGAGCCTTTGAGCTATATCGTCGGAGAAATTGATGGGCTTAGATTTGGCTTCAATGACACTTTCTGTGAATTCCTTCAAATCTCCATAGAGTAATTTGTATTGATTTCCCTTAAGACCACTCTTTCTTAAGTATTTCTCAAGTTTCATTGGCTTAAACCATGCCCAATTCAACACTTTCCATGTATATACCAACAAAAAAGCAACACAAATTGTTGTTATCATGATTCTCAACATCTCCATTTTAACAAGTGACAACTCTATGAAAGGCTTTTCGATCTCAGCTGCTTCCTCTTAATTAACATCATATTATATAGTATATAATTTCACTAAAATTTCTAATAGCGATACATACTACTATATAGTAGTATAACTAGTAAGTAAATGAACGAAAGTCAAATGCAAGTAGCTATAGAACTATGTGTGTGACTTTCATTCATTTTCTTACTAGTTATAGTAATATGTGGTAGTGTGGACCGCTATTCAAAATCTTAGTGAAACACTTAATTTGTTATTTCAGACGCTTTTGTTGAAAAATATTAATTGAAGTGGTACCACAAGAATAGTCTAACATCACAACACAATGCACTAACTCATCAACATCACTAGCTTTAGGAGACTATTAGCTAACTAAGATGGAGAACCTCACTTTTTTTTTCACACAAATATGAAATTTGAATTCTACCTAGCAAAATGCGTGAAATACATCCAAGTCACGTGGATCGAGGTACAATTCAAGTGTTTATTTGTATCATTCACTTTGTGTTTGTGCCTCTCTTTTTTATTTGTGTTTATGTTTTATAAGTTATTGTCTTTAATTTGACGGATTCATATATGTTTTCTGATTGAGTTGAAGGTTCGCCTTACTTGTTATTTTATTTCTAATAAATTGTTAACTTGTCTTCATTTGGTAAAATTTTGACATTTGTTCCTAATTAGAGATATCGTCCTTTCACACATTATCTCCATTTGTTTTCATATAAATTTACCATACTCAATATTTTGTTTATCTTTTCTTTGTATTCATCTATATTACTGATATTTCCAATCCCTAGCTAGTTTTGTTGAACTTGGAATTTTCTTGTGTAGATATAATTAAGGGGTGATGCTGACGTTTTGTAACTAAAGATTATGCAATAAGTGAAACAGCTCATAATAAATTTCTCCATATAATATATTTTTTCAGGCAGTAAATTTATTATCTCTAATTAATATGTAATAAGATATTTTTATGTAAGTTAGATATGTTATAATTAATTCTTTTGATTTATGAGGAAAAGTTTACCAAGGAAATTTGTGAATAGTTTATATATGTCAGAGTATATGAGGAAAAATGTGAGGTTCTCCATCTAATTAGTTAGCTAATAGTCTCCTAAATCTAGTGATATTGATGAGTTAGGGCATTGTCTTGTGATGTTAGACTATTCTTGAGGTACCACTTGAATTCGTATTTTTTCAAGAAAGGCGTCTAAAGTATGAAATTCAGTGTTTCACTAAACTTTCAAATAATGGGCCATATACTACTAAATAGTACTATAACTAGTAAGAAAATGAATGAATATCACATGCAAGTATTTATGAAAGTCATATGCAAGTAGTTATAGAACTATGTATGTGACTCTCATTTATTTTCTTACTAGTTATAGTACTATTTAGTAGTATATGGCCCGTTATTTGAAAGCTTAGTGAAACACTGAATTTCTTACTTTAGACGCTTTTCTTGAAAAATACCAATTAAAATGGTACCACAAGAATAGTCTAAATCACAACACAATGCAAGAAGGAGCTAAATTGCAACACAAATTGTTGCTACCATCTCTACTCCCACAAGTGATAAGTAAGGTTTCTCTTAAGTACTCTTTTTTTCTTCTTATAAATATGAAAACTTAACTAAAAAGCTTTGATTATAACATTAACCAAACTGCAGTCAATGTTTAAATTTGAAGCATGACTTCTGCAATCTCGCAACAATTTAGTACATCGATCAGTCAAATAATGCATGTAGAACAAGGTACAACACCAATGTCGTAAAATATCATCTTAAAGTTTGCACATAAGCAGAGGAGCACCATACTGAGGATGAATAGTCACTATTGCAAATGGAGCATGTGTATATGATGGTGATAGTTCAAAGGAGAACCTTTGTAGTATCATTGCTATCACCATTTTTGCTTCCATCATTGCAAAGTTTTGTCCAATGCAAACACGCGGTCCCAGCTAAATGGTATAAATGATACTTGTCCTTCACTGAATCTTTCTGGTTTGAATTCCTTCGCGTCTTCACCCCATATCTCCTTATCATAATGTACTAGGATTGTGGGTATAATGATTGGCATTTCGGCTGGTAGATTTAGCTCCCCTAATTTCACTTCTTCTTTATTCATTCTACCAAATACTGGCAATGGGGGGAATAGCCTTAATGTCTCGTACAAGATCATCGTTACCTAAGGAAAAAGTGTATTGCATAAATTGACAGTAGAATGAGAGTGTTTGGGTAAAGCTTTGGCCAAAAGTGCTTTTAACCCAAAATTAACCAAAAGCTATAAGTTGATTAGCCCCAACTTATGATTTTTCTGCTTATAACTTTTATAGCACTTTTGGTCCATTTTTACAACTGTCTATTTTCACAATCAATTTCAACACATAAGAATATTTTTCGACACTTAACTTGTTTATGTTTATTAACTAATCTCAATTAGTTAAGCCAATTGAGCTCTCTAAGTTCATTTCTTGTCTCGACAGTCCAGTAGAATAACTATATTGAGGACACAACGTAGTAACTAAAAGATTGGAAGAAAAGTACTTACAATTTTCAAGTGATTTAGTCCTTCCAAATCTGGTTTATTATTTCCAAAGACGTGCAACACCTCCTCTCTGGCACGTACTTGCCACTCTGGATGTAGGCACAACAAAATCATTGTCCACACGAGCAACACTGAAGTGGTCTCTTGTCCAGCAAAATAGAATAACTTGCACTCTTCAATCACTTCAACTGTTGTCATTCCGAAATCTTTGCTTCCGTGTTGTTCAATTTCTTTCATATTGGATTCAAGTAATATGCCTAATAAGTCATCTTTACTAGGCTCCCCTGCTTCCATTGCCCTCAATATTTTGTCGATGATATGCCTGATCGTTGT
>NW_026023133.1:47781-66826 GCF_019186545.1 Solanum stenotomum | reverse complement strand
CAATTTTGACCCTTTTCCGAAAAAAAAAAAAAGAAAAAATTGTTTTGGAAAATATTTCAAATTTTTTAAAAAATCATTTTTTAAGCCACCTCCTCCCTACCCCAAACCCCCCACCCACCCACCCAGGCCACCTCCGTCTAATTTTTTCGAAAAAACAAAATATTATTTTTGAAAATTTTCATTTTTTATGCCACCCCCAGCTAGCCCCCACCCCCACCGCCACGACCGGGTCCTAGATCAATTATTGGGATTGATTTTCATATCAGAAATTATTTTCCTAAAGAAATCTTTTAATCTCAAACCAAAAGTAAAAGATATTTGCTGAAAAATATTTTCATTCACCAACCAAAAATTAAAAAGTATTTTCGAGAAAATATTTTTTACTCACCAATCAAACATGAGAAAATAAATTAGAAACCACTTGTTTTCCAATAAAACATTTTCTCGGAAAACATTTTCCATGAAAAACATTTCTCTTCCTACCAAATACACCTTAATCTAATAATTTCACTAACAGTAATTAATGGCATGTGAGTTGGACAAGACTTTTAACAACTCATTATTTTTAAATTTTTTATTTATCCGAGAACAACTCATAATTTATCTCTTCCTAGTTATTCACATTATACTCAAAATCACCCGCCACAACTTATTTCTATCGAATTTTTATATTAAATCAATATATGGATGCACTTAATAATATATGTTGTCAATATAATTTTTTTATTATTTAATTATAATAAAAAAATATTGAGTGTGAAATGTGAATAAATATTTAAATATAATAACGAACTTCATTAAAATTTATTAGTGTCAACTATGCATAAGTATTACCAACTATATAATTTTAGTACTATCAAATTGTAGATCAATTAATAACATGGGAGGATTGGATCTCATTTTCACAACCATATAATATACTGTAGTCAGTCGTCTATATTGTAGATCAATTAATCAATTTTGGCTCGACTCAAAAATTTGCAAAACACAATTATATTTTATGAGGCATAATTTATTCGTATGAATTTATGTTGATTGATGCCTTTACGAATTAAATTAGTGACTAATCTAATGCCAACTTGAAGGATTAATTAATTAAGGGCATGTGAACTGGAGAAGACTTTTAAGAACTCATAATTTATCTCTATTTGGTTGAAAATCACCTTATCACGTTATACTCCCTCTGTCCCAATTTATGTGACTCACTTTCTTTTTTGGTCAGTCCCAAAAAGAATGACACATTTCCTTATTTGGTAAATATTTAATGACATTATCCCTATTTTACCCTACTTGAATCTCATTATTTCAATAGTTGCACTTTTCTAATTTAAAGAAAAAGTTATTGAAATGCAGTAAAGTACAACTACTTTTCCTTTTTTACTGATAGTCAATGGTACTTTAACACTTTTTTCAATACTTTGTCATAACCTATTCTTTCTTTTCACCACTTCTAAAAATTCAACACTTATTTTAAAATTACTGATTGGAAAAACTGTAAAAGGAAGAATTGAAAAATTAAAGATGAAGTATATCTACTTATATGGAGTCCATTAGCTAATATTTTAAAATTTGGCAAACAAATTGGCGCTAGAAACTGAAAATTTTAATCTTTTCCCACATTTTTTTTATGTTATCAATTTTTTGAAACTATAATTAAAATCATGAAAAAAAAAAACTACTTTTACCTGCAATGGCAAAAACTCAATCATTTTGGAGTCTTTCTTCTTCATTGAAAGATTAAGGGAGAGATAATGGAGAATGGAGAGTGGAGAAGAAAAAAGAGAGAGTATATTGGACTCTTTTGGACTTATATTAATGATTGATGTGACATTAACTTATGAGAGAGAGAAAAGTCATAAACTTTTCTATTCAAAGTGAGATATAGTTTTTTTTTTATTTAATAATATAGACTTATTAATAAGGGTATTTTTGGAACATTGTAGAGTCTTTCCATTTTTCTTAAAGTTTGTGTCAAATCAAAGTACATCATATAAAATGGGACGGAGGGAGTAATAAATAAAAAGATTTTGTGATGATTATTTAACAATAATAATATAATTGTTCTTATATTATTTTTAGAAATAATAGTATAACATGGGTTTTTATATTTTAATATTATCTAACTGTACATTAGATTGAGAAAAATATTGAAGCACCCCTAAACTCAGCGTGAATTATTAGTTTCATTCTCGTGTAGTCTTAAAAACACTCCTTTTACTTCACTAATTGAACTTAAATACAGCTCTAATCTTTCAACATAAGTGAAATACATTCCTAAATTCTCGCCAAGTTTACGAGTATTTTCAACACTTCTCTCAACTATTTATTTTGAGTTTCATGCTCCTATAAAAGTTTGAGACTACTTGGTATGTCATGTGGCAGATTGAAGGTGTGTCTAAATTTCTTAGCAAAATAGTGTTGGAGTTGATGGTGTTCAACTTTGGAGTAACTCCGATGTCATGATGATATTATTAGTGACATTTTCGTTGACAGATGGCAGCGACAACGAAAAATTACGTTAAGGAACCATTTTAGACCTACTCCTATAGTTAAGGGACTATGTATGTCATTTCCTCGGAACACAAGTATCTCCTTCCTCTGTCCTCAATCTATGTGCTATGTTGCGGTTAGGATAATAGTCATGAAGCCAGTCCATACCCAGAATAACATCAAAATCTACCATGTCTAACTCAACTAAATCAACCATGGTGCTCTTGTGATTGACAGAAATGACACAATCACGATAGACTCTATCAGCTAGAATAGACTCATCAACAGGTGTAGAAACACTGAAGGGCTCACAAAGTTTCTTAGGAAGAACATCAAAATTCATCGCAACATATGGAGTCATAAAAGATAGACTCGCTCCTGGATTTAAAAAAGCATAAACATCAATAGTAAAGACTTTGATCATACCAGTGACAACATCTGGAGAATTATCTTGCTCTTGACGACTAGTGATCGCATATAGGCGGTTTGCTCCTCTGCTAATCCCTGAAGTAGCTCCTCTAGGTGTTGCCCTGTCTGGTGGAGCAACGGAAGAAGATTGGGCTCTATTGCCCATATTTCCATTACCTTGCATGTTCTTAGGACACTCTTTCATGAAGTGGCCCTCTTGATCACACTTGAAACAACCATTAGAGCCATCGCGACATGCACCTGGGTGGTTCTTACCACACTTAGCACATGTAGGAGCCCAATTACCTCCTTGAGCCACGCTACCCTATGACTGAGCAGGCTTAGCTCTGAAATTCTGCGAACTCTGATTATAAAACTCACATATGTTCCTTAGCGCAGGTGCACTAGCAGATGATGGAGCAGGTCCCTTATGCTTCTGTTGGAAAGAAGACCGGTTCATAGTACTCTTTTGATGCCCTGACTCATTTCCGGTCTTAGCTTTCTTGTTTCTAAATTCTTCTCTTCCTCAATGTGTTGCACATAAACCATAATTCACGCTATGTCCATGTCCCATATTAGCATCGTTGCCTTGCCTTTCTTACTTGACAGACGAGACAACCCAGCAACAAACAGACTCATCCTGCTCCTCATATTAGCAACCATCTCCGGAGCATATAGGAAAAGTTGGGTGAACTTCAAACTGTACTCATGAACACTCATAAGTTCCTGCTTAAGGGTAAGGAATTCTCGTACCTTGGCTTCTCTTAGCTCACGGGGAAAGAAACGCCCCAAGAAAGCACTCTGGAACACAGTCCAACTTAAAATTGTTGCATCCTCAGCCCTACTTTTCTTCCACTGGTCAAACCAAGTCCTAGCAACACTTTTCAGTTGATAGGCAGCTAGTTCCACTCACTCAGCATCGGCAACGTGCATAACCTCAAACACTTTCTGCAGTTCCTCTATAAAGTTTTATGGATCCTCTACGGTGCTTGAACCAATGAAGCTTGAAGGATTCATCCTCAAGAACTCACAGATCCTTGAAGTATCAGCCACTTCCTAGCTAGCCCCTCTTTGTTGCCCAACTTGGTTGGTCATAACTTGACTTAGTATTCAGATTGCTTTCCAAAATTCAGCATTAGTGACCTCTCCTCGGGGTTGCATTTCAGGTGCATTAGGTACCCCTTGTTCCTCAACATTCCTCCTAGCAGGACGACCTCAGATAACTCTTCGTGGAGGCTTGATCTGAAAGACATGCGCAAGCAACGAGTTAGAAGGAAACCCTTTTAAAGATTTAACTCTATCGCACGAAATGAATATGAAAGAAGTGAGATAGTTCCTAAATGTTGCAGCCTCCTAATTTTAGATATGGCGTGCTTCACACCAATAACTAGGACTCTTGAACTCCGTGCTCTGATACAAAGTTTGTCACGCCCCGAGCCTACACCCTGGACGAGACTGGTACTCGAGGACCATTATTGGCCCCAAGCAAACCCTTGGCCTGATTTACTACTCAACGGAAGACTTTACTCAACATTTCAAGACAACTTAATTAAAAGATGAATTCAAAATCAAACTTATAATGTATAAAGGAAAACATTCAACTGGCCATAAAGGCAACTCAAGTCTTAACATAAACAATTAAAAATGGAAAGACTAATGAACTATAACTATCTATCTATGAAGCCTCTAAAACAATTAGGGATGTCGGGATAAGACCCCTGATCATCCTAACAACTGAAATACTAAAACAATGTAAAAGGGGATCCTCCGGAAAGCAAAAAAGCTCACCAACTGACTCTGAGTGCTCAACTGGATCGACGAGACGCTGGATGCTGATCCTGGTTACCTGTATCTGCATCATAAAATGATGCAGGCCAAATGGCATCAGTACATTGAATGTAGGAGCATGTGAGGGGAAAGCTAAACATGACATTAGGTTGAAATGAATTCTGAAAGAAACAGTTACCTCAGCTTTACTCAACTCATAGATACTTAACTCAGTGCAGAAATAAACAACAGTAAAGATGCAGTTTATATAAAACATTTAAACAGTAAGCAACAACTCAATATACATACATAATAAAGTAATATAACTCTATGGGAGTTTCTCTAACCGACAACCATCACTATGGGCTATGTGATGATACAACGTCTCGCCCACGCTGCCAGAACTGTCCTATAATTTACAGGGAGGAAAGGCTTAAAATAGTCCATTATCTTTGAGTTTAGACTCAAAATAGTCCTATTTCTTTTTAGTGGAGCATTAATAATTCTGATTCTTTAATAAAGTGGTGCATTTTTAGTCTCCATCCTAACCACTGTTAGTTTTTTAACAGACCAGTGGGTTATGCACGTGACCTGAATTTAAATCTGATAATTAATTGGGTTTTCTTCATTTCTTTCTTATATTTGTTCATTTAATCCAATTTCTTTAACTGAGAAACTTCCTTTAGTACTGTTCTTCGGTCCCTTTTACTTCCTATCTCTAGTTTTTGTTCCTTTCTGTAATTTGGGGCTTCTGGCAATTTTGAAGGAAAATAAGAATTGCATAGACTATATTTTGGTTCATTAGTTTTCCTCGCTAAATAAACGAAAGTAAAGGAAAGAAAGGTAACCGAAAGCCTACTTATTCTATAAAGTTTCATACTTTTTCGAGAAAAAGAATATATTTTCAATTCACCTAGATTGATTTTAGATTTTAGTTTTCAATTGTATTAGCACCTTCTAAATGAATGGTTAAGTTGAAGATGACACTAACATACTAGAAGGGCACAAAGATAACATGATTTTAGAGGTAAAGAGATATCAAAATACCAAAAAATAAAGAGCAATAGCTGCAAAACAACACTAAGAAATGTAGCATAGTAGCAACACCAGAAAAAAACAGAACTATAACATCATTTTAAAGTTCAAAACACTTGAAAATGCATAAAAATAACTCCAAAAGTACAGTATATTGGCAACACTGCAACACCTACGGATTTAGAACAATACAACACTTGAGAACAACAACACTTGAAAATGAAATAGAGGAACACCAATGCAATAAAGTTGCAGCATTATATCGACCAACAATCTGATAGCAATATAGTAGCACCAAAAAGGAGATATCAACACCTGAAAAATGCATAGATAAGCACTTCGATAAGGCTAAACTACCATTAACATTGAACACGTATTAGCACTCAAAATAAGCTAAATTACCAGTGATTCATTTTAACTTTGTGTTTGTTGAGAGTATATCCAACCAAAATCTATATCAACTACTTCTTCTTGTCCAACTGTTTTTTTTTTCCAGCTCCTTCCTGTCTAGTTTTTTCTTGTCTCGCTTCTTCAAGTCCTCTTCTAACCTGAATCATAAATTCACATATAAATTGAGTTAGTTTAAGATTATCCGATAAGAAACCAATTCTGATATAGTTAAGATATAGTAGTACATGTAGTTTTTGATGAACTGAAGTAGTCTCTTATGACACAACATTATATTTGCAAGTTTTTTTGTTATGACCAGGCTTGTTGCATGTACTGCAGTCTAGAGATTGTTGCTTTCTTTTCATCTTAGTTCAACTTGCTCCAACTTCATCGGCTTCCTTTTCTTCTCGCCTTTTATTTTCTTCCTCTCTTTTCATTTCCTACGATTGTTGGAGGCAATGGAGGAACTTTAGTTGATTTCCATTTATCGGAAGAATTGCATGTTCATAGATTCTTCTATATGTTTCGGCTTTGTAACAATCATCCACATAGTCAAGAATGTTATCCTTCTTTGCCCGAATTGCTGCAATAGCATGCTTGCAAGGAATTCCCATGATACTCCATTTTCTACAACTACATATTCTGTTCTCCAAATCAACAACCCAACTATCATGAATAGTAGCTCCTATAATCTCATACTTCCATTGATTAGATTTTCTAGGAATATACTCACCCGCTGCAGTTTGATTTTTGTGCAAAATATCCTTAATCTTTGGGCAAACATCATTCGAACTCCATTTATGCACTTTCTCCCTATTAGCTAACATTCTAGCCATGAGAAGATATCGC
Organism: Solanum stenotomum; assembly: GCF_019186545.1. Classification (NCBI taxonomy): domain Eukaryota; kingdom Viridiplantae; phylum Streptophyta; class Magnoliopsida; order Solanales; family Solanaceae; genus Solanum; species Solanum stenotomum. The sequence goes on along the minus strand of NW_026023133.1, from coordinate 59,887 downwards.
AATTTCTCCAAAAGTGTCACAATAGGCTTGTCTCTAGCATAAAGGATCATGCTATTAAACACTTCACAAATGTTATTTAATAAAATATCACACTTGGCATCTGAAGAGAAATGAGACCTTGACCATTGGCTAGGTTCTTTGTCATTGAGCCAATCGGCAACATTTGGATCTAACTCTCTTATACGTACCATGCAAGCATCAAATTCTTTTACAATGGTAGCCTTTGCAGCAGCCCAAAATGCTTTTTTTAATGTGAACCCACCAAAACCAGCTCTCTTAAAATTGTTATGAAGATGTCTCGCACAAAATCTATGACTGACATATAGCAAAACCTCATTAACAGCTTCAATAAGACCTTTTTGTTTGTCGGACATAAAGGTTCAACCAGTCTTATCTACATCTAAATCAGCTGCCAAATAGTTCAAAAACCAAACCCACAACTCTTTACTTTCTTTCTCAACAATTGCATAGGCAATGGGAAATATATTATTATTACCATCAATTCCAATAGCAGTTAACAGTTGAGTCTCATACATTGGACCCTTCAACCAACAACCATCCACGCCTATTATTTTTCTGCATCCTACCTTGAAACCTAGCTTACAAGCAGCAAAACAGATGTATATCCTTTAAAATCTGTATGGCTTGTTCGGTATCTCATTCTCAGTGAACTTCATTTGAATTGTACTACCTAGATTTGTCCTATCAATTTCAATACAATAATCCCACATCATTTTGTATTGATCCTTATGCAATAGCTAACATCTTAGCTCTTTTGGCTTGAGATAGAGTTACATGAGCTCGAAGATCTACACTTACTGTATCTCTAAAATCAACTAAGCTCCAAGCCTTGTTTGATTTAATTTCTATGAGGTATTTTCTTGCAATGAATGATGATGTTATTTTTCTATTATCATAATGCCACTCCTTGCAATTATGTGTAGGAATGTACTTCCTAATCTGGAAAGACGTATCCCTTTACATTTTACATGTTGTGATTTCCCATTTGCACTCTGAATGTATACAAACGGCCTTCATTCTTTCTTTGTCATTTTTGAGCCACTGGATATACTTTACATTCTTAATCTCATGAGTAACTACTGCACTTTTAAAATCTTTCTTGCTTTCAAAAACACATTCTAGAGCTAAAATTGGATTGTCTCCATCTGCTTGTGGATTAAAAGTAGGAAAGTTCAAGATCTCATTTTCAGAACCACTATGCAAACTCTTTGTGTCCATAGAATCAACACAATCAGACTCTCCTTCTGGAGCTGTCATCTTTCTCTGTGCTTCGATGCTAAGGATCTCCCATTCATCCATTATATATTGTGCAGTCTTTTCATGTTTATCAACAAGTAACCCATCAGTTAACTCAGCTTCCCAGTCGCTAAAATCATTTGCCAATGGATTTTCCTGAACAAGTTTTTGTCTATTATTATCTGCAACATTTGAGCTATGTATAGAAGTCATATCTTCTATATTGAAATATGAAATCCAAGTGTCGAAGTAAATTTCGATCATGTTTTCATTTGGGATGTTTTTGCGAACAACATGGACTTCATTATTTGTAGACACCGACCTCCATCTATTACCAGATCTTCCACATCTATGCCAAAAAGTTTTTAAATTCTTTAAGTAGCCACAAATCTCTGCCATCTTCTTAAACTCATCAAGGTCCAATTTGTTTGCATTAACATAATCAATATAGTCTATGTTACCCTCAACATAATGCTTTTCTGGAGTACGTTTCATAACTCCTCCATGGCGTATTTTGATACTGAAAAATGATGTATCTGCCGTCGATTCTAAAATAGCAAAAATTATATTCTAATCAACACAAATAATACATATACAACATGATATTAATATTAAAGCAAATAACAAAAAGTATAAATTTCAGGGGAATTGATTAAGTCATAAACCTTTCAAAATATTAACAAAGTTACGTAGTGACATCTTTATATATATACTCATAAACGTGCTTCTTGTGTTGAATTATTTTGCGATAGTGGGATTTGATTAAAAGAATTAAAAATAAAATTGTACTTACCATAAATTAGAGGTGATTCTCTGTCATCGTTGCTCCTTAAAAACATTATAACTTCCAAACTTTGATTATATTATTGAAGAAAGTATAATGCAGGTTTCAAATTTTAGGGTTATTTGGAGATTAGAGATAAAGAGGGGGAAAACTAAGAAAGAAGACTAGTGTTTCAAAAGGAGAAGCCCAAACAACATTGCAATAGCAAGAGTCTTTAAGTTTGGAGGGAAACATATGAGAAGCACGTGCATAACCCACTGGTCTGTTAAAAAATTAACGGTGGTTAGGATGGAGACTGAAAATGCACCACTTTATTAAAGAATCAAGACTATTAATGCTCCACTAAAAAGAAATAGGACTATTTTGAGTCTAAACTCAAAGATAATGGACTATTTTAAATGGATCCACTAGTCTATGCTAAAAAGCATTAAAGAATCATCTAAAAAGTATGACCCTTTCTACCCACGATGACTACATGGTTTATGGAGACTTGAGTTATTATGAACTCGTCCCCATATCGGTGCTCAATACTACTCCCAAAATATACTCAGCTCATATGTTTAAAAACAAAACTCTTTTTGTGGTTTGAGATAATTACTCAAAAAGCTTATCTCTTAAAGAGATGGAACTCAAAACTACTCATGAAAACTCATTTGGAAATCGGTGTTTCTTCTTATCTTAAATGTGAAAATTTTTGTTCTTTGGGAACTTATCATTTGAAGAAATGAACTTGGCTCTATTGTTTCTCAAACTTCATGCTTAAATCTTTAAAACAAGTTTAAAATTATTGTATAAGACTTTAGAAAGACTCTAAGAACTCTCTTGACTTGACTCTAAGCTCTACCTTGAATTGGATTTATGGATTCAAGGGTCATGATCTCATGTTATAGATGATATCATGATGTTTAGACATACCTTAGAGTGTAGAAATCAACTAACAAACATAGGTACAATTCAAGGGAACTCAAACGGAAAGAAGTGGGAAAGGGTAGGAGACCTGGCGTCCCTGGCGCTCTGAGTGGCGCGGGGCGCTAGTGGGAAAACTTCAAAGACTAGGTTGGGGCGCTCTGAGTGGTGCGGCACCCCAGAGCCCAAACTACAGAAGTTTATTTAGGGCGCTCTGAGTGGCGCGGCTCCCCAGCCCCCTTCCCCAGGTTTTTTGACGAATTTTCTTGCTCGTTTTTCAACTCTAAACCCTCTAGATTCAATAAGCTTCTTCCCCAAACACTTAGATTCGAATACCCCACCAAAGTATACAAGAATCCACTCAAAAACAACCTTAAATATCATCAAATCACCTCAAGAACTTCACCAAAACTCAACAATCAAAATTCAAACGAAACTTCAACAAAATTCATCAAGAACTCATAAACTTTTCTTTCAAGAACACAAATACGTTGAATTTAATCATGATTGGCTCGTGGGTGAACGAACCCAATGCTATGTGATCTCACATACCTCGTAGGGATCAACCCTTGGCGAAATCCACAAGCTTAACTTCAATAACACGACGAATCCTTGTTTCTTCTCCTCTTTTCTCCTCTTCTTTTCTCTTCTCTCATAACCCTAACTTAATTTTTATGAAGCGTAAACTGGATCAAATTAGTTTAGACCCCAGTTTGATTAATTTAATTAATTAGGTAGTGAAAAGACCAAAATACCCTTCTAAAATCTGGTTTTGACTTTCCTTAGTTAGATCAAAGGATCTTGATGTTATACCTATTGTGGGTATGCAAGGACTTGGAAAGACCACACTGTCAAGACAAGTATACAATAGTGAAGAACTAATTACTTATCATTTTTACAAGAAAATGTGGGTTTCTGTTGGGACATCAAAGAAACCAAAGGATATTCTTGTTAAGAAGTCGCGCCAAGCAATAGTGAAGAACTAATTAAAGACAAGGATGAGGATCAATTAGCTCATATCATACATGAATTTGTTGTTGAAAGCTTTCCAGAACAACGAATATCTCATTGTCTTGGATGATGTATGGGACACAACAGTTGTAGATTTTGTCAAGAAAGCTTTCCCGAACAACGAATCCCATCCCTGAGGGGACAGAATCATGTTGACAACTCGCCAACGACGTGTGGCTGAAGCTGTCAGCGCTCATCCTCACAATATGGAAAAATTGTCAAAAGGGGATAGTTTCAAGTTGTTGGAACAGAGAGTTTTTGGCAAAACAAGGGAGTGTCCTATTAAGTTAAGAGGATATGGAAATGAGATTGTAGATAAATGTTGTGGCGTACCACTTGCTTTAGTGGTGATTGCAGGAGCTTTGAGAGGTTGTCTGGGTGAAAGTGAATGGAAACTAGTCAAGGATAATGTGGGGAAGCACCTGTTAAACAAAGATGACAATAAAAGCAGCTTGAAATTTGTTGAAACGAGTTACAATCATTTGCCGCAACAGAGAAAGGCAGCCTTCTTGTATTTTGGAGTATTTCCTCAAGGTTTTGATATTCCTGCTTGGAAACTTATTCTCTTATGGGTTGCTGAGGGGCTAATAAAGTCCGGTCTTCAAGGCAGTAAAATCGAGGAGGTTGCAGAGACTTACTTGAGCGACTTTGCCGGTAGGAATTTAGTGATGGTGATGCAAAAGAGATCTAACGGTCAAATCAAAACATGTCGGCTCCATGACATGTTGCATGAGTTTTGCATTATTGAGGCTGAAAGGATAAGTCTCTTTCAACAAGTATATCTATAGAAGATCCAAATACTTCTCGTCAACTATGTATTCAATCCTCTATACTGTATAATTTTATCCCTAAAGATAGAATTGTACAGCATGTTAGGTCTCTCTTATGTTTTTCCTCAATCCAAAAGAAAATTGACTTGTCTAATCTAGATATCCAACTCATCCCCTACGCCTTTCCACTCATCAGGGTGTTGGACATTCAATCCCTCATATTTGAATTCTCCGAGATGTTTTATTGACTATTTCACTTAAGGTATATTGCCATCAAAGGCAACTTCACTGTCCTTCCTTCACTCTTTGGTAATTTTTGGTATTTACAAACCCTTATACTTCATACAGACACTTCTCGCTCCACCCTTGAGATAAGAGAGGACATTTGGAAAATGTTACAATTGAGACATCTGCACTCCAACCTTCCTGTGAAATTGCCTCCCCCTCCTACCTCAACAAGCAAGAGTTGTACTTCTTGTCTAGAAACTCTTTCTAAGGTTACACCAGATAGTTGCAAAAAAACTGTGATTGCAAAGGTTTGTCATCTCAGAAAATTGGGTATTGAAGGGCAATTGGCAGTTCTTCTTGGAAAGTCTACCAAGGGAGTGGATTCGACAGTTTCCAAGAGCTAAGGTGCGTCAAAAATTTGAAATTGTTGAACAATGGTTGGAGTGAAGAGATTCACCTTCCTGCACAATTTTTCAGCTTACAAAAAACACTGAACAAGTTAACTTTGTCAAACACAAGTTTTGAGTGGAGTGAGGCAAGATATGTTGGGGCAGTTGGAATGCCTTACGGTCCTAAAATTGAAAGAGAATGCATTCATAGGGAAGAATTGGAAGCCCAAGAAAGGATGTTTTAGCAATCTCCAAGTCCTGTGGATTGACTGGGCAGAAAATTGGGAAACTTGGGATGCATCAAATCGTTCATTCCTATAAAATCAAGAGATCAAGATATCTTTCATTGATCCAATATTGNCCAAAGTCTTACACACCTTGTTCTTATTTCCTGTTATGATCTCAACGCTGTGCCACACGAGCTGGCACATTTACCTTATCTTCAAGAGATGAGGCTGATGCGCACATTCAGGGCAGTCAGTTCTGCCAGAGAAATCAAAAGCAAGAAACTACGGAGGCAAGATCCGGAAAGCAGCATCAATCTCATTATATTCCCCCCTGCCTATCCACAAATTAAGGTCAGTCGAATTCGTTCATTTTGTCTTGAAAAATGATTTTATATCTTCATCATACATTTGTGTTTGTTCATAAGTTACTTTCTGCAATCCATGAATCCCTTAACAATCACGATTTCACATTGCTTAGCATAGAAAGCTCTCTCCGACACTTCATCTATCATATTTTCCTTGTAGGATAGAATTAAGGCATGACGTTCACTGGGAATTAACCTGGGATCAATGATAGCATATGGAATACTCGTGGATCACTCCGTGTTTCATCTGTCTGCAGTTCATTCCTCTGATAAACTTGTTCCAATGAAACAAACCTGTTGTCTTTTTATCTATTCAAGCATTGTGATCTTTAAAATAAGTTTCTGTGTGGTTTAATTAAGAGATGTCGAATAAATACGCTCCCTTATGCGCTTTCCTGGGGAGCGTTTCTAATTTCTTGTAAAACTTTTCCAGCTTTCAAGTTTTGTTGCTAATAGATTATTTGTGCCATCGAAAGCATTTCTTGTTATTCCTGCAATTATTTCTTGTAAAACTCTTCCAGATTTCAAGTTTTGTTGCTTGTGTGCCACCGAAACTCAAGATGCTATTTTAATCTAAGTTCACTTGGACTCTTCACTCTCAGTGCTGCACCCCTGTCAACACGACCTGGGTGACAAATACAACGATTTCTGTAATCAAAACAAAAGCTTAGGTGAAGTTGAAGAAAATGGATTACCTTGTATATAGAAATTTCTATACCAATCATATTCTCCCCCATATCATAATTTTCTCCGGGGAATAATTTTACACAAATGTCTCATAATTTAGACATATTCTCAAAGCTCTATTTTTAAATATTTGAATTATTTTAAGCCGAATTCCCGTACTTGAATTCACTCCTATCTCACATTCAATAAAATGGAAGGTTCACTCTTCTAATGTTTTCTAGTGAATGTCAGCTTTAGAATATAAAATCTGCAAGGAGCCAAACATCAAGAATCAGGCTAGTAAAATGTGATGAAGTAATATACTTACCAAAAATATAGACAAAATTCAACTAATTAGAGAACACTGATCAACTATAAATGATATTAGGAAAATTAATCATATCTTAGCTAATTCATATAGCTAATATCACTCATAGAAGCTATCGCGATCGGACTTCTAACGTAGTGAACATGATCAGTCCATCGCAGTTCTCCAAAAACATATGCATCTTTTACTGCATCTGCATCCAGAACTTTAATTGTTACATTAAAGCTCTTCTCTTGACCAACGTGATCAAATTCCAAGACGCGGGGATTAACAGAAGCTGAAAATATTCTCTGTGGTAAACGAACACGTCCAGTGTATCTGCCAGGGGCACCGACATTCTTGAGCCTACGAGTGATGGTGATTGGATATGAGAGAGAGATGTTGGGAATTGTTATGGAAGGATTGTTGAAATCCAAGAGATATTATTTAGGCCTTGCTGGTGCTTAGGACAATGATAAGATGATTCTGTTTCTGAAAATTCTGTGATGTTTTGGTTGTAGCCCAGGAAATCATAGTAGTCATTCACTGTCAAGGAAGGGGATGTTTGTTATGCACAAAAATGACCACGGAATTGATTAGATTTTTGAGAATGTGAGGAGTTATAGTATTAGGACCAACAGAAGAGAAATCTGCCATAAATGGAAATCTCTGTAACAATAACGTCGCAAGTTAGAACTACAAGTATCAACACTAGAAATAAGGAAAAGAAAGAGATGTATTAATTTGCTTTGGAAATTTCTTGATTTGTAAAGAAGAAGTTTTAGAAGAAGAAAAATTAAGTCTTTTGAGGTGAAAACGTTTATTAGCTATGTAAAATGGCTCTTGATCTTCTTTTAGAAGCTCATGCAAATGCTTCAATGCCATAATTCAACAAAAAAAACAAATAGAATTTTCTTAAAAATTCAAGATTTATAAAGGGCTTGTTAGTTCTTGAAGTATAAAATGCAGAATTGAAGAGCCAGAGAAAGTTGAACAGATATAAGTAAGAGGGTGATTTAGAAGATCTGAGGCAATTAATTTACTATAATGTTGGTGAATGGTGAAACAAATTACTCCCTCCGTCCACTATTGTTTGTAGATATACTAAAAATAGTTGTCCAGAATTAATTCTCAATTTAAACAATCAAGAAAAAATTAGTCACTTTTTTCCAATTCTGCCCTTAATAATTACATAACTATTGGTTTAAAAAAAGTAGTCATTTTAAAGTTAAAAGACTATTTTAATGTGAAAAAAGTTATTTTTATAGTTTTCAAAAAGTACAAACCATTTTAATAATAATTGATAATAGAGTTATATTAGTCAAATTGCACCTTATATTAAATTTTTCTTAAGGATTGTGCATGAACTTATTCTGACAAACAATAGTGGATGGAGGGAGTAATTTATTTACCTATAAAAAGACAAGAAAAGAGTACTCTGAATGGTAAATTTGATTCAATTATTGAAATGGCTGTAACTGTAGTTGTAAGACTGTTTCTTTTTTGCGTAGCAGAAACATATGGCAAGGTTGTGATAACTAGTTGCATAGGACTCTATTAATTAGCATAAAAAAATNTAATAATAATTGATAATAGGGTTATATTAGTCAAATTGCACCTTATATTAAATTTTTCTTAAGGATTGTGCATGATCTTATCCTGACAAACAATAGTGGATGGAGGGAGTAATTTATTTACCTATAAAAAGACAAGAAAAGAGTACTCTGAATGGTAAATTTGATTCAATTATTGAAATGGCTGTAACTGTAGTTGTAAGACTGTTATTTTTTTGCGTAGCAGAAACATATGGCAAGGTTGTGATAATTAGTTGCATAGGACTCTATTAATTAGCACAAAAAAATGGCTCTTTCTGTCTCTATAATATGTGTGCGTGTGGGTGGGAATTTCTAGGAAATGCAGGGATTAGGAAACACAGAAGATACAAGTGATGTGTAGTTGATTAGTTTTTATTATTATTTTTTATGATCGTGTTGTTCGGAGCAGTTTTTGCATATTTTGACTTGTTACACGAAATATCTATCACTTTTAACCAATAACATGTAGTATTAGGTAATTCTCTCCACCAAAGCAAAGACAGATGAAAACAATCACCTAGTCATTTAGTTCATCATAAAGAGTCAGAAACACACCTAAAATTTTTATCTTTTTGTGAGTTTCACGTCTTAACATAGGTTATTACTATCATATTTGTACTAAAATATATTTTTCTGGAGATGTACATAGTCAGTGTAAGGAGTTTTTACACTATCAGGTAATCTATCTTGCTTTCGACATTACAAATCTCACATTTTAAGGAGGCTTATGAACGGATAGTGTAAAAATACTTTATGTTGACGGTGTATATAACTTAAAACTCTCCCAAATAAATCATACTTATTGCAAGAGAAACGATCATTAGTGCTGTCATTTTGACAAATCCCTTTCCATCTTGAAGGAATAGGTCCAAACCCTTCATCGTTGAAGCTCTCTGATTCAGGCCAGACACCTGTTCAAAGAACACAATCATTTTTACGACAAATGAAATTGTAAACCAACAATAATTACTACGCCTCAATCCCAATGATAGAGTTACGATTTTTACTAAGGGGGCTCAAATATGAAGAAAAAGACACACGAAGAAGTCAAAGGGGTTCAATGTACATCTACTATATATACATGAAAAATGGAAAACCAATTTTGACCAGGTATAAACAGTGTAATTTTCCAACAGAGGGAGTTCAGTTGAACCTCCTGAGCCCTTACTAGATCCGCCTCTGCTCAATACTAACCATGTTGAATACACAATAGTCGCGTGACTTAAATGATCAATTATCCGTCAATAAATAAGATCGAGGTTAATATACTGGTAGTGTATACAAGTTAAATCCAATTAACAATGGTGCAGCACGACAAACAGATTAAGAAACATGTTCGATCTATAGGCCACCGTCCATAAAAAGTGGTAATGAAACATGATCGATCTACGCCACCATCCATAAAAAGTGGTATATATAACGAGAAAGATAAAATGTAGTTAATATACCGTACATACAAGTTAGATCCAATTAACTATAGTGCAACACAACAATAAAAATTGGGAACATGATTGATCTATAGGCCACTGTCTATAAAAAGCGGTATCAATAACTCGTAAAATAAGACAACAGTACATATAAGTTATATCTTGTTAGAATATGTGCATCCGCTAATACTTAATGGACCAGGTCCCTAGACAGAATATAAGCACAGAAAGTAAGTAACTCAAAGTAAGGTAAACACAATAATTTTACGTGGAAATCCCCTTGCTCACGGGAGGAGAAAACCAACCTCACAGGATTTCCATCCAAACTCCATTTAACTTCAAATGGAGAAAATCTCCAGATTACAAACTCTTGCAACCAAGGAATTAAAGCTATTTAATCTTTCCTCCTTACTGTAGTAACTCTACTACAAAGGAAGCAAACTAAGCAATAACTCTATTGTCCACTACACCAACTACCTCTAGCTGATATAGACTTCAACTACCTGACATGGCTAACTCTAGCTGGGAATTGTAGATCTCAACAAGACTTCAAACGATCTAGTTCCTTTATAACATAGGGATATATCTTACAGGATTAGCACTAAATATATACACTTTAACAATTAAGAACAATGATAACTCTATTAGGTCCTCTAGCTGTTTGAGCGATATTATCTTCAGAGAATGCAACCCTTTTTGTTGATATATCTTTTTTTCTTGACTAGGTTGTTTCATATCAAGATGAGGATATATTATCCTCTCGACAAAATAACCTAGTGGTCTTTGATTGGTTGAGTACACTATTCTCTCACCAACCACGTCAGAAAGGACAACCTTTACAATTGTTCACCATTTGACTTCAGATACCTGATCAACTATGGGACCAGGTTGCCAGTTTGTGAGTATCATCAAAACTTTGAATTCTAACATTTTCCCCTTTTTGATGATGACAAACAACACTTTATTATTCCCTCTACCACATATATATCCCAACATACATTTCCAGGACCGTCATTTTACCTGTCATAATACCCAATACCATTCTTCCCCCTTTGGCCATGACCAGGTCCCTTTCCTTCTTCAAGTAACTGCAGTATCCCTCTTTTCTCAAGTATAATTGACATTCATCTAGTATAACAATATATATATATCCCCCATTTTGATATCACTAAAAGGTTAGAGTAATAAATCAAGTTGACAGAAATGTAGTTCAAGAAAATCCATGGCCACTTGGGCAACACAGAGCATGAGTAAAAATACATAAAGTGATGTGACAGGCCAATAGAAGCAAGAACATTTTCATTCAACCAAAATGATCAGCTGTCAAAACATTAAAAACAAATTACAAATGAGAACCGGGGAAATGCCATCAGATAACAAGGAAAGAAGGAAGAAAAATTGAGGACTGGAGGCCGGAAGTTTGAAAGATGATGACTAGGAGGTGAGGGATTTGAGAACAAGAGATAAACTGTAACATCTGGCAATATGAAATAATTGAAGAGGCTTAGAATTGGAAATTTTCATTTTTTGGAAAAATTTAAAGTTTTGGAAATTTTGGCCAACTTTGAACAGCCATAAATTCTAGCTCAGGATGAGTTAGGTGGAATTCCAGTTATGGTTGCAAAGTTCGTGGAACGACCTTTCCAACGCCACTGAGTTTACTCGATTCCGAGTTCGTATGAGGGAGTTATGACCTTTGAAAGTTGGGCAGTTGACAAGGAAATCCGTCCGGGAATCATTAAGGGCATTTTAGTCTTTTCCCTAGCCAATTCTTTTGAGCTCATATTGTTGTATAAGGATGATCTTTGGATCATTTTTGTCCCATTTTTTTTGAAAGAGAAAGAGTTAGGGTTCTTGAGATTGAAGAAGAGAAGAAGGAGAAGAAGAAGAAGAGAACAAAGAGGAGATTTGTCAAGACCATTGTGGATTTTCGTCGGGGGTGATCCCTATCAAGGTATGTGAGTTTTTCGTGTGGGTTGATCCTTTCCCTCACACACACCAAGTTTATTCTATGCTTTGAGAAAAGATTGGGAATTGTTGTTGAAGTGTCGAAGTTGTTAGTTGTTGTTGATATTGTTGTTGAGGTTGTTGAAGTTATTGTTCGTTGTGAGGCTTGATTGGGTTGTGCATTAAGTTGAAACCTATTGTATGTTGAGGGGATTATGATTCTAAGA
>NW_026023133.1:37147-47453 GCF_019186545.1 Solanum stenotomum | reverse complement strand
GAAGCGCTGAGGGGAATGGAAAAATGCTCAATTCACACATAAAAGTAATTTCTCAAGAAATGGAATATTACATGTTCAATAATCATGAGAGAAATCAATATATGAAAAAGAATAAGAATGAACCAGCCATAAATTGGAGTCAATGTTCGTTAAAGTCGGCGTTCACTGAAAACCAGAAAAAGAATAATTAACATAATAAAATATGAGTCTATTTATATATAGTTGGTTAAAAATTGGTAAAAAGTTTAGTCGCATGACTGCGACGCGGAGGCGATAGATACCTACCTATCTTCACGGCATCCTCCTCTCCGCGACATGGAAAGAATACATAGTATTTTGTTTCAGCATCATCAGAAGTCGAGTAATAGTTCCCCTCTCCGCAATGCGGAGAGGATACGGAGCTGGAGTTTTCTTTCACTTCCTACTTGGCTCCCTTTCACAATTCGTCTCTTGCTTGTTCGTTTTATGTCCACTTCATATATAACCACTTTTATGCCTTTGCTTGTACCTTCTTACCTGCAATCACTAATCACATGGGTTACTCAAGATGAATAAACATGACTCCAAAAAGGTATAAATGATGTGGAGTTTTTCTCTCAAACTTAGCTCACGTATGGGCTTAATTTTGCTTTTAGGCATATAAATACGCCCCAATCATCTATCACTGAATGTCTATACGACATACGTACGATCAACTATTGATGAACTTGCAATCGGTAGAGCACCAATCACTGATGTGCAACTTACTGTGAGAATCTTCCAATGCCTTGGTCCCGACTATAACACTATATGTGCAACCATCAGGTCATGTGAAACAATGATCACCTTTGAAGAACTTTATGAGAAACTTTTTATCATAAGATCTTTTTTAAGCATGAAAAAACTAAATGAACACCCTCAATTATTGCTGCAATTGCTCAATGAAATAACCAAGCGTCTTCAAGAGACAACAACAGGAATCGAAAGTAGACAAGTAATACCTCACAAGGTAGCCAACAATGGCATTCCCAGACAGCCTAAGACTCATCAAATACGCAGAAGTGATGCTCTCATTGAAATCAGCAGCCCAAAATGTGACAAGTTTGGTCACGTCCCAGGACTACCACGGATCCAAAGAGATCTCAATTAGAAAATGGTAATACCATTCTAATTTCACACACAGGTAACATCCACTTATGTGCATCAAATAAATGCTTCAAATTAAATGATACCCTTTGTACCCCAAACATTAAAAAAATCTTCTCTGTCTCTAGATTTTGTAATGACAACAAAATAGCTATTGAATTTTTTCCTCTTCATTTTCTTTTGAAGGATCTGACTACGGGAGCACCTCTGGTGTGCGGGTAGAATAGAAATGAATTGTACGGGTGGCCACAAGAGACAACACACATATCCTAACCTCAATTTAATCAGGTAGTTCGTTGTCTTCCTATTGACCTGTGGCATCGACGATTGGGGCATCCAAATGTTAAAGTTTACACAAACTATTAACAAAGTTTTCAATTCCGTTTTCTATTTCCAAAACCTCTACTGTTTGTAATTCTTGAGATTCAAATAAAATGCACAGATTATCATTTTGAGAAAATACACTATAAAGTCAACAACTACTGCAAATTATTTACAACGATTTGTGGGGACCTTCCCCGGTATTTTCCATTGATAAAAATCGATATGATGCATTGTTTGTTGATTAATTTTCGAAATATATGTGGATGTAGACTGTAAAAAAAGTGAAGTTCAAGATGTTTTTAAAAGTCTACTTCCATGCTTTAGCACAAATCTTTTCTCATTTTACACTGATGGTGGTGGTGAATTTGAAGGATTATCTCCTTATTTAAAAACACATGGTTTTGAACATCTTGTTTCACCTCCTTATATACCTCAACTTGTAGCTGTAGTTGAACGACACCATAGACATGTTGAAACTGTCAAAACCCTAATTAATCAAGCCTCATTCTCCCACTTTTTTGGAGTTTTTCCTGCCATCAGGCAGTTTATCTCATCAATAAATTACTCTCAACTACCCTAAAAGTATAAGTGCTCTCATGAGATACTTTTCCAAGACACCCCAAAATTTGATTATATAAGAACTTTCGAGGTGCTTATGTTATCCTTGGATTCGACCATATATCATAAATAAGTTGAGCCTCGTTCAACTCATGTGTATACCTTAGTATTTCTAACAAATATTACTACACCAGTGTTTGATCCAATTTCTTCAAAAATATTTTTATCGAGGGATATCTGAATTTTTGAGAATAATTTTCCTTTTCAAAATATTTTCTCTCATTTATCAAATTTCCAAATTAAATCATGGTAAAGCACTATAAAGAAAAATGATTAGAATTTCACATGTCAAGCTGAAAATTTGAACATGGATCTTCCTCCCGCTATTGCGTGTGGACTTTCCTCACAAGTTCGCCCATGCCACTCGCCATAAATAGAGAGCANTATATATATATATATATATATATATATATGTAAATATTCTATTTTGAGGCTCGAGTTGCCCTTTTGGGCCATATTTTATTAGTTAAGTTGTTTATGTCTTTGTATGACGTTGAGTTATTTTGTTGAGTTAGGTTTCCGCTGAGTTAAGAAAGCCAGGCCAAGGGTTCGCCTGGGGCCAGCAATGGTCTCCAGGTGCCGGTCCCGCCCAGGGTGTAGGCTCGGGGCGTGACATAAACGAGCATCAGCCTCTTCATGGTTTTTAAGAAGTTTCTCCTATAATTCTGTGTTTTTGGTTGTCCCTGATCGGTCAAAGTTTTTTTAAGCTTTGCATGTGAACAAGTGATCTCAGCTTCTTTATTTGCAAGATTGACTTGTTAAATTTGACAAGATTCAAAGATGAATTAATGTGAAGATTTGGTAGTTAGGAAGATAATTCTTCATTGGTACAAAAGTCAAGATAGCACCTTTTGTAGGTGAAATTTAGGTGAACCATAAAATGGTTTCACACGGTAAATCTTGACATTTTTACACATTGTGATGTCATGGATGACATCAATAGGAAGAATTCACTCCTATATATAGGTAGCTCTTAATTCATTTGTAACACACCTCTCACTTGCCTTTTCATCTTCAAAGGCATTTGATCTTCTTTCTCTCTTGTAGTATTTCACTTGTACTCTTTTGGAGTGAAATAAATATTGGTTGGTTGTGTCCGAGGAGTAGGCAAAAGAAAACAAAAGTTTGCCGAACCTCATTAATTATTGGTGTTCTTTTTATTGTTGTCTCATCTACTATTTATTACCTACCTTTAGATATAGCAGTTGTGATTTCATTACTCTCTATATATTCGGCTTCCGCAACAATTGGTATTAGAGCCAAGGTATTATTTGAGTATGCTCTGTGGTTGCAGCATAGTCTGAACTTCCACATCAAAAAAAGATTTATTTTGGTCTTTGCATTGTTAGCTAGTAAATAGTATTTGTAGCAAAAATGGGAGACAAGAAAAATGATGAGTCCATATTGAGTGTCAATAATACGTCATCATTGGCATCTTCGCTTATGACAAGAATTGTGTCAAATGCGAAATTTGCAGTTGAAATTTTTGGTGGGTTAGGACATTTCGGAATGTGGCAAGGCGAGGTCCTTGATGTTCTTTTTCAACAAGGGCTAGATATTGCCATAGAAGAAAAGAAACCAGACGGTGTAGGAGAAGAAGATTGGAAGATTATCAATCGTGTTGTTTGCGGTACCAATCAATCTTACCTTACAAGAGAACAATAGTATCCATACACGAAGGAAACATTTGCAAATAAATTGTGGAATTCATTGGAGGAGAAATTCTTGAAGAAAAATAGTCAAAATAAACTTTACATGAAAAGAAGATTGTTACGCTTCACTTATATTCCTGGTAGCACAATGAATGATCATATCACCAGTTTTAATAAGTTGGCGACATATTTGCGGAATATGGACGTGACTTTTACAGATGGAGATATGGCCTTAATGTTGTTAAGTTCACTTCTTGATGAGTTCGAGCACCTTGAAACTACTCTACTGCATGGGAATGATGAAGTATCTCTTAAAGAAGTTTGTTCTGCCTTATATAGTTATGAACAAAGAAAGAGAGAAAAACAAAAAGGCGGAGAAGCAGAAGCACTAATTGCGAGAGGTCGTTCTCAAAATCATATGAGAACGAAGAAAGGGAGATCCAAGTCAAGATCCAGACTCAGCAAAGATGAATGTGCCTTTTGCCGAGAAAAAGGGCACTGGAAGAAAAACTGCCCAAAGTTGAATAGCAAAACCAAACCAAATAATGGGAAGGCTGTCATGGATTCAAATGTGGCTGATTGTGATGACTCGGATTACTCACTAGTTACAACAGATTCATCTAAATCATCTGATGTATGGTTGATGGACTCAGCTTGTATCTATCATATGTGTCCCAATCGGGACTGGTTTGTTGATTTACAAGAAAGAGAATGTGGAGTTATTCACACCGCAAACAATAATCCTCTTACCGCATATGGCGTTGGTTCAATCCGATTAAGGAATCATGATGGATTGACCAGAACATTAACAGATGTTCGATATGTACCGGATTTGAAGAAAAATCTCATTTCTGTAGATGCCCTAGAGTCAAAGGGATTCAAAGTCATTGCAGATAATGGCATAATGAGAATATGCTCCGGTGCATTGGTGGTAATAAAGGTAATTCGAAGAAATAATAACATGTACCACTACCAAGCTAGTACAGTTATTGGGACAGTGGCAACAACATCCAATGACGACAAGGAGACAAAAAAGACCAGGCTGTGGCATATGTGCTTGGAACATGCTGGAGGAAAATCCTTGAAAACTTTATCTGATCAAGGATTGCTAAAAGGAGTAAAAACTTGCAACTTGGAGTTTTGTGAGCATTGTGTCAAAGGAAAGCAAACAAAGGTTAAATTTGGAACAACTATCCATAATACTAAAGGTATTTTGGATTATGTTCATTTAGACGTTTGGGGTGCTTCCAAAACACCTTCATTAGGTGGGAAACACTATTTTGTAACTTTTGTTGATGACTTTTCCCGAAGACTATGGGTGTATACGATGAAAACAAAAGATGAAGTATTGGGAATTTTTCTCAAATGGAAGGTGATGATAGAAACTCAAAGTGGCAAAAAGATCAAGTGTCTTCGCACAGACAATGGTGGAGAATACAAAAATGACCTTTTTCAGAAAATTTGTGAGGAAAATGGCATCGTCAAACATTTCACCGTCAGAAATACACCACAATATAATGGAGTGGCAGAATGCATGTACCGGACTTTGCTGGAGAAGGTTCGGTGTATGTTGTCCAATGCTAGCTTGGGCAAAGAATTTTGGGCTGAGGCAATAACATATGCATGCCACCTCATTAATCGTCTACCATCTGCTGCTATTGGTGGGAAGACACTATTTGAAAAATGGTATGGAAAACCTGCTAAAGATTATGGCTCTTTATATGTATTTGGCTCAATTGCATATTAACATGTAAGAGAGTCAAAATTGGACCCAAGAGTAAAGAAAGCTTTATTTATGGGGATTACTTCTGGAGTCAAAGGATACCATTTATGGTGTCCAGAGACAAGAAAAATTATTTTCAGCAGGGATGTTACCTTTGATGAAACTGCCTTGACAAATAAGGTAACAGTTGAAGATGTCAAACAAAATGATGGTGCTTCAAAGCAGGTGGAGTTTGAGGGAATGATAATTTTCCCAACACAGGGATCAAATGAGGAAACAACATAAGTTTTTCCTCTGGAAGAAGAGTCAGTCGAAGGGGAGGTTCCATCTCAAGAACCTCAACCACAACTTGAATCAGTAGCAACTAGCAAGCCAAAAAGGACAATAAGAAAACCTGCTCGACTCATAGATATGGTGGCTTGTGCGGACTCAATTACAACTGATGACATTCCTACCACTTATAAAGCTGCAGTCCAAAGTTCAGAAGAAGATAAGTGGAGGATTTCCATGGATGAAGAAATGCAGTCCCTTCATCAGAATCATACATGTAAATTGGCTAATTTCCCGAAAGGCAAGAAAACAATTGGGTGCAAATGGGTATTTGCAAAGAAAGAAGGATTTCCTAACCAAGAAGATGTTCGCTACAAAGCATGATTGGTGGCCAAAGGATATGCTCAAAAGGAGGGAATTGATATAATGAGGTGTTTTCTCCAGTTGTGAAACACTCCTCCATTAGAGTTTTGTTGGCTTTGGTAGCACAGTTGAATTTGGAACTAGTTCAGTTGGATGTAAAAATTGCATTTTTACATAGAGACTTGGAAGAGGAAATCTACAAGACTCAGCCAGAAGGATTCAAAGTTGATGGAAAAGAAAATATGGTGTGCAAACTTGAAAAATCGTTGTATGGATTGAAACAATCTTCTAGACAATGGTACAAATGATTTGACAAGTTTATGTTGCAGCAAAGGTACATAAGAAGCAAATACGATCATTGTGCATGTTTGTGCAAGCTTGAAGATGATTCCTTTATATATCTTCTGCTATATGTTGATGATATGTTGATTGCTTCTAAAAGTCAAGAGGAAATTGAGAAGCTAAAGATTCAACTAAGAAAGGAGTTTGAGATGAAGGATTTGGGTGAGGCAAAGAAGATTCTTGGCATGGAGATAAAAAGAGATAGACATTCAAAGAAACTCTATTTATCTCCGAAAGAATATTTGAAGAGGATACTAAATCGATTTGGTATAAATGAGAAAACGAAGTCGGTTAGCACTCCGCTTGCTCCCCATTTTAAGCTTAGTGATGCACTTTCGCCAAAGAATGAAGTTGAACGAGAATATATGTCAAGAGCACCATACACGAATGTTGTTGGTAGCTTGATATATGCAATGGTTTGGACAAGGCCAGATATTTCACACGCCGTTGGAGTTGTAAGCAGGTACATGCATAATCCTGGAAAGGATCATTGGCAGGCTGTAAAATGGATTCTACGGTATATTCATAATACTGTAGATGTTGGCTTGGTTTTTTAGCATAAAAATAGTCAATATCTTGTTGGATATTGTGACTCAGATTATGCAGGTGATTTGGACAAATGAAGATCAACTACTGGTTATGTTTTCACTATTGCAAACGCACCAGTTAGTTGGAAGTCTACTTTGTAGTCAACAGTTGCTTTGTCTACCACTGAGGCAGAGTATATGGCAATTACAGAGGCTGCGAAAGAGGCAATTTGGCTTCAAGGACTGCTTAGAGTGCTTGGTATTGGACAAGAAGGAATCACAATATTTTGTGATAGTCAAAGTGTAATTCAATTAGTAAAGAACCAAGTTTATCATGCANAGTAACTCAAAGTAAGGTAAACACAATAATTTTACGTGGAAACCCCCTTGCTCACGGGAGGAGAAAACCAACATCGCAGGATTTCCATCCAAACTCCATTTAACTTCAAAAGGAGAAAAATCTCCAGATTACAAACTCTTGCAACCAAGGAATTAAAACTCTTTAATCCTTCCTCCTTACTGTAGTAACTCTCCTACAAAGGAAGCAAACTAAGCAATAACTCTATTGTCCACTACACCAACTACCTCTAGCTGATATAGACTTCAACTACCTGACATGGCTAACTCTAGCTGGGAATTGTAGATCTCAACAAGACTTCAAACGATCTAGTTCCTTTATAACATAGGAATAGATCTTACAGGATTAAGGACTAAAGATATACACTTTAACAATTAAGAACAATGATAACTCTATCAGGTCCTCTAGCTGTTTGAGCGATATTATCTTCATAGAATGCAACCCTTTTTGTTGATATATCTTTTTTTCTTGACTAGGTTGTTTCATATCAAGATGAGGATATATTATCCTCTCGACAAAATAACGTAGTGTTATTTGATTGGTTGAGTACACTGTTCTCTCACCAACCATGTCAGAAAGGACAACCTTTACAATTGTTCACCTTTTGACTTCAGATACCTGATTAACTATGGGACCAGGTTGCAAGTTTGTGAGTATCATCAAAACCTTGAATTCTAACATTTTCCCTTTTTTGATGATGACAAACAACACTTTATTATTCCCTCTACCACGGATATATCCCGACATACATTTCCAGGACAGTCATTTTACCTGTCACAATACCCAATACCATTCTTCCCCCTTTGGCCATGACCAGGTCCCTTTCCTTCTTCAAGTAACTGCAGTATCCCTCTTTTCTCAAGTATAACTAGCATTCATCTAGTATAACAATATATAACAATATATATATATATATATATATATATATATATCCCCCATTTTGACATCACTAAAAGGTTAGAGTAATAAATCAAGTTGACAAAAATGTAGTTCAAGAAAATACATAAAGTGATGGGACAGGCCAGTAGAAGCAAGAGCATTTTCATTCAACCAAAAGGATCAGCAGTCAAAACATTAAAAACAAATTACAAATGAGAACCGGGGAAATGCCATCAGATAACAAGGAAAGAAGGAAGAAAAATTGAGGACTGGAGGCCGGAAGTTTGAAAGATGATGACTAGGAGGTGAGGGATTTGAGAACAAGAGATAAACGAGCATCAGCCTCTTCATGGTTTTTAAGAAGTTTCTCCTATAATTCTGTGTTTTTGGCTGTCCCTGATCAGTCAAAGTTTTTTGAAGTTTTACATTTGAACAAGCGATCTCAGCTTCTTTATTTGCAAGATTGACTGTCATGGCTCCGAGTTCAAACTTTAACTGCTCCTGAAAATCAATGAAAACTCATTTCAAATCAATAATTTTCTATTTCTCTACTTTGGGGTTTAAAATATCCGATATGTGGATAGAAATCATGAAATATGAAAGGGATATTCTTGAGAAAAGAGTAAAATAGGGTTACAAATACGTACCAAATGATTATGAATGAAAACACATCAAAAATTGCCTTAAACCGACCTTTCTAGCTCCCAAAATGTCAAAAATACGAAATGGGTTCAAATAAATATTTTAACTCAGTGATTTTGTCACTAAAACTCATTTTTTGTCGCTAAAAGTCTATTTTTCAATCGCTGCTAAAAGTGTGCACCAACAACCTTTTTGACCCTCAAAATTTATCTATAGCCCTATAAACACGAACCAATAGTGCAAATTCATCATAGAACATGTTTTAGAACCATCGAATTTCAAAGAAAAAGATTGTTATGACCAAAATAACCCCTCGGAACCCATTTAGGCAAAAAATTCAACTTTTTACATAAATATTTAAATCACAACCTAAGGTCAAGGGACTCTAACCCACCACCGTACCCTGCTCGACCAAACTCGACATTACAGTCTCAATCAAACTAATAGAATCCCTATCCGACCCTTGGATCATGAAAATGTTGACGTCAACCATTTCAATATAACTCAACTCAAAAGGCTAAAATCCACCAAAATCTCACCCGATCGCATTGGGAACCACACTAACCATTCCCGGAATAGATAATAAGCATGAAGCGCTGAGGGGAATGGAAAAATGCTCAATTCACACATAAAAGTAATTTCTCAAGAAATGGAATATTACATGTTCAATAATCATGAGAGAAATCAATAGATGAAAAAGAATAAGAATGAACCAGCCATAAATTGGAGTCAATGTTCGTTAAAGTCGGCGTTCACTGAAAACCAGAAAAAGAATAATTAACATAATAAAATATGAGTCTATTTATATATAGTTGGTTAAAAATTGGTAAAAAGATTGCTCGCAGGTCTGCGACGCGAAGGCAATAGCGACCTACCTATCTTCACGGCATCCTCCTCTCCGCGACATGGAAAGAATACATGTATTTTGTTTCAGCATCATCAGAAGTCGAGTAATAGTTCGGAGAGGATACAGAGCTGGACTTTTCTTTCACTTCCTACTTGGCTCCCTTTCACAATTCGTCTCTTGCTTGTTCATTTTATGTCCACTTCAGATATAACCACTTTTATGCCTTTTCTTGTACCTTCTTACTTGCAATCACTAATCACATGGGTTACTCAAGATGAATAAACATGACTCCAAAAAGGTATAAATGACGTGGAGTTTTTCTGTCAAACTTAGCTCACATGTGGGCTTACTTTTGCTTTTAGGCATATAAATACGCCCCAGATCACCTGTCACTGAATGTCTATACGACATACGTACGTTCAACTGTTAATGAACTTGCAATCGGTAGAGCACCAATCACTGATGTGCAACTTACTGTGAGAATCCTCCAATGCCTTGGTCCCGACTATAACACTATATGTGCAACCATCAGGTCATGTGAAACAATGATCACCTTTGAAGAACTTTATGAGAAACTTTTTATCATAAGATCTTTTTTAAGCATGAAAAAACTAAATGAACACCCTCAATTATTGC